>NC_060119.1:239438164-239740664 GCF_021461395.2 Schistocerca americana | reverse complement strand
CCATCGCGCAACTCGTAAACTAAGCCCCCCCACCCCCCAAAATTCCGAACCCCGATCAAATGGTTCAAATGGCTCTGAGCACTATGGGACTTAACATCTATGGTCATCAGTCCCCTAGAACTTAGAACTACTTAAACCTAACTAACCTAAGGACATCACACAACACCCAGCCATCACGAAACCCCGATCATGCCGCTGAATACTCTCCAATACCCTCAGATAATTACCTCTGTTGATAGGCTAGTAACAGCGGACGAATCCTAACGTCGGAGAAATCAGAAATCCTAAATTTGCATTATAGTAATAATGGATTCCATTTACCTGCTAAAGTTATAGTAGCGGCTACATTTACAACAGTTGTAATGCAGGTATGGCATCGTCGCAAAATTTCTTTTGTGCCCTATCTAATATCCCCAGTGTCGTTTAAACTATGTCGCGGCAACACCCTGTATACAACGTTTCGAACTTTAACGCTTTCACTATGACTGGGTCGTCTGTGTCCCATGATAGGTTATCGTAGAACTAGCGAGAACTTGTTGAATGTTATTGCTGTGTATGAAAATCCTATTCGTAGAGGCAAGCATAGTGGAAACGTGTGTTCTTAAAACTCCTGATGGCGTCACTGGTGAACTCTCGGATTATATTTCAAGACATAGATAGTAAAAAAATCGCCAGTGATTCATTTTTTATCACACTTAGTAAAGAAACACGTGATTGCCGAAAGAAAGAGAGTTATTGGACGCCCTAGTGATGCATACAAATGTTGCTGAATGTTGGCGACCATCTAGCAGCTGAAGTTACAACAAGAAGATGGTACGCCGGATGAATTAAAACAAAAGAGAGCAAGAGCAAAGACTTTATGCACTAACTGTCAAACTGTTTTGCGCAAAATCTGTTACCGCAGCGGCACATATATTCTACAGCAAAATACCACTGGGGAACACGTTCCCACACCCCTGTACGTTGAAAAACGAAATGGCGGGAAATGTTTTATCGTACTGTTATTTCCGTCAACGACATTGCCGCGCGTGGTAGCCGCGCGGTCTAAAGCGCCTTGCACGGTTCGCGAGTCCTTCCTTGGGCATGTATGTGTGTGTGTGTGTGTGTGTGTGTGTGTGTGTGTGTGTGTGTGTGTGTGTGTGTGTGTGTGTTTTGTCCTTAGCGTAAGTTAGTTTAAGTTGGATTAACTTAGATTAAGTGGTGTGACAGCAGATTGGTCCCATTGGGCACTTACCTCAAAATGCAACAAGAGACGGCGCAACTTTGTGCGGCAGATATTAAGCATCTCGGACAACGCCGGGCGCTGCAACTAACACTGTATGTATGCAAAAAAAGTGGAAATGTCATTTGCAGAATAGCGCGTTCTTCAAAGTTGAAGTAGTCATATGTTTGACCTCAAAATAGTCAGATCCGAGTTCGAGTCTTTTATACCGACCGTCATGTCTTTGCGGTCTCTCTCGACGGCCCTTTCTGAGCAAAGCCAGATACAAATCGTGCATATTTCGACGAAAGGAAAGGAAGATAGGGTTTAACGCTCCGTCGACGTCGAGATCATTGCAGACGGAGCACAAGCTCGGATTGTGTCAAGGATGAGGAAGGAAATCGTCCGAGCGCTTTGAAAGAAACCATCCCGGCATTAGCCTGGAGTGATTTAGGGAAATCACGGAAAACCTAAATCTGGATGAAACTTCTTGGCAGATTAAAACTGTGTGCCGGACCGAGACTCGAACTCGGGACCTTTGCCATTCGCGGGCAAGTGCTCTACCAACTGAGCTATCCAAGCACGACTCACGACCCGTGCTCACACCTTTACTTCTGCCAGTACCTCGTCTCTTACCTTCCAAACATTACGGAAGCTCTCCTGCGAACCTTGCAGAACAAGCACTCCTGAAAGAATGGATACTGCGGAGACATGGCTTAGCCACAGCCTGGGGGATGTTTCCAGAATGAGATCTGGATGGCTGGATGCCGGTTCGAACCGTTGTGCTCTCGAATGTGTGTCCAATGTACTAACCACTGCATCATCTCGCTCGCTGCAGATTCCGAAGAAATCATAAATGTGGCCGACGAGTGTCGTAGAACTGTCGGTAATAACATCATGGCGAACCATTATTACCGGTCTGACTTTCTCCAGTAAACAGAGTGAAAGCGAGGGTGGACGACACAACAGCACCGGCCTGGACAAGCGGAAGAGAGATTTTTTATTGCAGGAGCGCAACAGCAGCGACATGCAGCGGGCGAAGCGGCTCTCAATTACCGCTTGGTGTGTCAGCGCGGGTCCGCGCGCAGAACAACGGTAATTACCGGGGCAGGAGAGCGCTACGGCGCTGGCCGGCCCGAATCAAAGAGTGCACTCGCTCACGCAGCCAGCAAAGCGCAGTGCACAGATCCGCAACGCGCGCGTGCGAGCACGCATAATGAAAACCTGATTAGCTGTATGGCTGGAAACACTTAATTCATTCCAGTCAGTGTTAATTAAAATTGAACACGGGCACGTGGAGGGGAGTGCGAGGAGTGGTAGTCAGGGGGGGGAGGGGGGGGGGGCTGTGGAGGGAATGGAAACAAAAAAAAACAAAAAAAACAGGCGAAAAAATGCGGATATCTGGGTATTTGGAGCGGAGGACGGGTGCGGTACGGCTCCAGTACACAGGGATTACGATTCGGCGCGGTCGGCGGTTCTGATGTATAGTAGATCACTTAACCGTATGTGGCGATGCGGCGCGCCGCGCACTCTAGCCGCCGCAGCTGGTTTTATTTTCAATTCTATATTACCGAGAATTGATGGGATTTGCTTCGCGGTTGTACAATATTAGCACCCGTATTGACGTACGCGTCCGCTCCTCACTCCGGCGCGGCGCGCACACCCCCAAAGCCGCGCCAAGCTGCTGCTGCCCCAGCTGCCGGCACGCCGGATGCTAATAATAAAAATTACAAAAAAAAATCGACAACAAAAAAAATTAAAAATGAAAAAAGCGCCCAACTAATGCGCGCTTCACAAATATAAAACGGCCGCGCGCCAGAGAATTGGTGGAAAAACGACGCTAAATATATAGTTAGCGGTGACGCGTTAAGTAAAAAGAATGAAAATTTGTGGTCGTAAAGTTTTACTCTCAACCGGCGGCCGATATCTGGCCGATAGATACGTTAATCTAAACGTCAACATTAATAAATTCGCGAGTGCCGTGCGGATTCATAATTGCCGGACTGCAGTCTCCCGAATTTTATTCCTCGCAAAAGCTGGCGGTACAGGCGCGGCTGAGGCGTTATTCCCTTGATTGATCCGACGACAGTAAACATTTATGGTGTATCGATGGAGATAGTGAAACAGTACACATTTTTTGTGAACTTAATCATTTTTTGAGAACCGGGATACACGTGTTCGTTCTTGCTGAACTAAAAGTAAAGCTCTTCCTATCATTTAGGAAAAATACTGCAACACGCACTCACTACTTCAAAGTTTTCGTCCCTCAGAACACCCGCACTATAGAGAACGTAACAAGCACATACTGCCAACTACTACGGCACAACAGACTCGTCACAAGTTGTTTTGCTCACTGCAGAGCGGCGGACTCCATGGACCAAGAGTTCAAAAATGGTTCAAATGGCTCTGAGCACTATGGGACTTAACAGCTGAGGTCATCAGTCCCCTAGAACTTGAACTAACCTAAGGACATCACATACATCCATGCTCGAGGCAGGATTCGAACCTGCGACCGTAGGGACCAAGAGTCTCCATTCCGGAAGGTTACCAGCTGCTCTTAGAACCTGCTGAAGTGGTAGATCCAAGATCCTGATTTGGTCAAGCCATCTGTTCAGTGCTCTTCCTCTCGGGCTGTTGCCCTCGATCTTCCCTTCCGTGATTATTTTCTGCAAGCTTTCTCCGTGTCCTCTCACAGTATGGCGAAACAACTAGAGAATTTTTGGTTGACATAAGAAGAAAGGTGAGTGTACACAATGAGGTGCTCAATCATGGACACATTTTTTCTTCTTTCAGTCAATTTATTGCGCACAATCCTGCACCAGCACCAAACCTCAAATGCATCGATGCGATGTTTGTGTCTGGTCTCTACATATCTCGCAACGTAAAAGAAGCTTGTCGTTCAGACTACGTATACTAAAAAAAAAAAATAAACAAAAAAAATGAGGAAAAACTGAGACTGCCATTGTGTTAATGGAATCGAATTGATTTAACCGCTGTAGAAAAATGGCGTGTAAAATGTGAAAAGCCATCATCACGCAAAGTACATTAAAAACTCCAGTTTCAGACAGTACACAAAAATCTAGAAAAGTAATAGGTCCCGTAATGCAGAGGTACATATAAATCAGGACTTCCTGTAATGTTAAGGGATTGCCTCATACAGATATGTGAATGGTCAAAGGCCGTGACTCCGTGGTAGAAGTGTAAACATAAATGGGCATGCTGAAAACTAATGCCTCCGTACTATTTGTGTGAAAACTCTTAAACCTTTTTAAATAAAACAAACGTTGTTAACATTCTACATTTTTATTCTTCACGTCTCCATATTTGTAGCTGACTGCCGCTGGAGGGCTCTGAATTGAAGTGAGTAACATGGCTGTGTATAACGTAACAATGTCGGTGCGTGAGAAACCGCGTTCTGTAATCGAGTTTCCATTTCGAAGAAGGGAGCATCCTCTTCTTCAGCGTGACAACGCCAAAAGACACACGAGTGCTGTCACATCTGCAACAGTCCGACGCCTTTGGTTCACAGTCATCGATCACCTCCATACAGTCCCCGACTCAGCCCCATCCGATTTTCATCTGTTTCCGAAATTTAAAACACAAAGCCGAACACTCTACAGTGATGCTATCCACAAACTGGTCTCTCGTTTGTACAAATGTGTTCGGAGAAACAGATATGTAGATATAAAATCCACCAACAAGTATAAGACGTTTGTTGCCAGTAATAAGTTCAAAGTTGCGAAAGAAGTGACAGATGCACAGAATAAATCAGATCCTTTTATGAAATGCGGGATAGTTTCATGACTCTTACGGCATTAGTGCACCTTCCATCTGACATTTGCGAGCGACGACACGCGTTCACATTTAACGCCTGAGAATCCATAGTAAGGGCTTGGGGTCAGGTGTTAGTTTCCCACATACGGAATGAGCAGAACTGGGATGTCGACACTCCATCGTGATTATCAACTCTAGTTTCTATACCAAGCTGAACACTGACGCAATTACGTAGAGCTCTTATTTCTGCAACCACTTTGCGGAATCCCTTCTATGGAGACGCAAGATATTTCTGTACGTGCAACCTCCACTCCCTTGGACAGTATCACAATACCTGTGCCGAGACTTTTGTCGAAACGCTATTGTAGGAGCATGTAGCCCACGTCCACGTCTTTATGACGGTTTCCGAAAACATACCACTAACTTCTTAAAGTAGCTCCTTTGTTATCTACATGAGACTGGGTCCCGTTCCACTACGGAAAACTGTCGCTGCTGCCATCGAATCAGGGTCTTCAGTGAAGCGTTCGGATTTGTTACTTAAAAACGGCAATACGTGTTGTATTAACAGTTAGTTTTTAGTCACAGCGTATTGGCGAGCATCTGATTTCAACCTTGACCTGCGCTGAGATATCAAAATCTGCCCATTGACAGTGGACGAGCAGAATTTTAGAAAAGTTTCCTAGCGAATACTCAGCCTCACAGAAAACATGCCGAAATATTTTGAGCTGTGGAAAGGAAGAATGCCAATGTGTGTGGAATCAGTTGGTCTTACCTTGAAAATGGCTGCTGTTAATTTAACATATTTGTCAAGGACGTAAATGTGCTGCTTCAATCGGTTTCGTTTGTGTCAGAACGAGCATGTGACATTCTGCTGAGGAACACAAACCAGGGTAGTTTCTTCAAACCGATTGCGCACTACGACAAAGATTTCAGTGTCCGGAGCCGACTACGTTAATAAAAATGCAAGGTGTATAGCTCATGATCCCATTGTGTTAGGTATTTGTTTCTGGCAATAAACTTTCCGTGTGAAAAACAATGACGAAACTTACTTTCGGAACGTCCCTCGTACACGCCAAAGTGTGTCCATAAAAAAAATAACTTTATGAATTAAGTCAACGATTGCAACAAACCTCATAGCTGTATCTAATTGACATCCTTGGAAATTTTTTTTTGTAATTATGGAAGGACACACACCATTTAAAAGATGCACCAAATCCACAATATTGATGATACAGCCACGAAATTTAGTGCCATGCTTTACATGACATTAACACGTTTACTGTTAAGTTCCTTCGATTATACTTTTATGAAATTTTACTTTTTTATGGAATTAAAAAATTATTTTCAAAAAATAATAGAGGTACTTTTTTCACAGACCCTATTTTAGAGATGTCTACACAATTTTCTCTGGTTAACCTGATTGCAAATAGTAAGCTTCTCTCATGAGGTTTCTTGACTATATCGAATAGAAGGATTTTAATATTTTTAATTCTAATTATGAAAGTATATCACAAAATCCATGAAAAATTTCAAGCGCTTTCCCTAATCTCTCACCTTACACTCAGAATTTCAAAATTTACTCATGAGACAATGTTTATTGGATTTATAGAAATAACTGTAGAAAATTTTATAAATCTAGCCTTCATAGATTGTGGGAAGCAGTACGTAAATTTTAAACCACGTAATTTTCAAGAAATGAAATTTAGAGTACAACCTAATGTTTTTTCTTATGTCATCCCTTCAGAAGGCCCCAGATTTGTACTCAGGGTCCTTTTTCCCTTTAAGGCTTCTCTTCTGGTTTCTTGTTTTCTGGCTTATTTTCTTTACCAGGTCTGCAACAAACTTTTCACCAGCAGAGAGGCGCTGTAAATCTATTTTTCTCAAGACGTCTTCAGTAAAATTACCTTTCTTAACGCCCACTCCCTCTAATACCTTCGTCCTCACTGCGTTCCAACTGTTAAAAACAAGAGCTGAATCATAAGCTGCAATTTGACAACTGTTGCAGATGAAAATATGGTTTTCGGGCACCGTTTCCACATGAGTGAATTTAGTGGCTCATTTGGATTCTGGGTTTTACCGTGAACACTCTGTTAGAAGTTCAGGATAGGCCAGAAACCTGGAAGTGAGCTTGACAACATGGAGGATACACTTTGAAAGCCTCTACTTGTGAATGCGGGGTTGTTATCGATATGAGCCTGTAGGTATTTACACCAGCTAATGTGACACGATGTGTAAATATGTAGCCCTTACTACACTTTTTATGTCACTAACAGTGGACAGGATCGATCTGATAGCCTTGTCATAGCGCAGCTGAAGAGAAGAGAGAGCACAAGGCAAAACAAGAATTGTTCCTTTATAAACAAAGAAGATATTTGGTATTGTTTCTAGGATACGAAACAATCACAGATGATGTATAATACGTCTAGGTTACCATCGTCGCTGGCGGCGCAGTGTACCTGTGTACAGGTCGTTGAAGGCCATTAATATTGATCTGGCTGGGCAGTTTTCCAAGCAGCAATTGATTGGTGGACCAAGTGTTTTTCGTGGACTGCATCTGAACTTCACTTGTGATGTAGAAGCTGTGTTTGGAGGTTCGACATGGTTTACCTTGGCTGTTGTTTGGGGCAATCATGCAGACTATGGTGGCCTCGAAACATTTCCAGATGCTAACATTCTGGCCTGGAAGACTTGGAGTATAGCTGAGACAGCTGGAATACTTGCAAAAGTCGCATATGATACTCTTGTTCCCAGCATGCCATTTGTTCTGTCTATGAGAAGAAAGAAGAAGTTGAATGCTGATGAGTACCTTTTTATATGGGCTAAAGTGGGCAATAATAACTGTAAAATAAAAATAAATGGTGACTGTATGTTGTACTACAGACAATAAAAATTCCTTATCCTCTTTCCTTATCTCCTCTTTTTAAAAAAAGAATAACAGTTATCATATTACTGGTCTGGACTTGGTGTCTTGCTAGGCAGTGCGTAACCTTGAAGTGCATGTAATATCTCTGACTTCGAGTATTTTATCTGTGGCGTTGAAACTCTTTGACCAAGATGGCGGCGCCCACGGCGCGCGGGCTGACGATGCTGGTGCTTCTCTGCCTCGTGATAACTGGGTGTTGTGTGCTGTCCTTAGGTTAGTTAGGTTTAGGTAGTTCTAAGTTCTAGGGGACTGATGACCATAGATGTTAAGTCCCATAGTGCTCAGAGCCATTTGATCCTGGTGCTGATTCCGCATTTAACATTTGACGATGCCACTATGGCTGCTGTAGATTAGGACTTTGTTTTTATGAAACAGGTATGCCTCTTCATATTTAAAGCGCACATACGCAAATTTTGTCAGTACTCCTTTTCATTATGGTCTATGTATTGTTCTTAAGCTGTATACAGTTTGCGAGTGTATTTATGTTTTTCCCACTTTTGCTGCAGATCTGATGATGGTCATTAAAGACCGAAACCGGTAATCTGTTAACAAAAAGTTTGTGACCATAGACGTAAATTAAATAAATAAAAAAATTGAAAATTGACATTTTCGATCAAATTCATGAAAATCCCCGCCTAAGCTCATCCTCTACTATACCCAGGTTGCGTCTGTCGATGGGTTTGGGCATACTCGTGAGCACGGGCTACCGCTCATTCCCGTGGCGCGCCTTTACTCTCGGACGGGAGCACTGAGCGGAGGACGCGCCCACTGCGGGTTAGCCGGGGGCCAGGTGCAGTAGCAGCGACTCCACGGCGGCTGCACACGTAGACGGCTCCGTGTGTCGCGTAGCGCAGTAACGAGGGCGGCCGCTCGTCAAACAGCGCGCCCGCAGATGCGGCGTCGCGTATTCACGATTCAGCGGCTCGAGGCGGCAGGCGCTACAAATTACACGCCGGCCGCGGCCCTGCGCCTCCGATAAGAAGCGACCGGGCGGCGCCGGACGTCTCGACGCTTTTTGCTCGGCCCGCAGGGATTTGTATGCCAGCCAAAGCCTGAGTAATAAGTTTTATTTACGGCCGCGCCCTATCACGGCTCTGCAGTGTCTGTCCCCTTGTCTTCTGGGTGTTATCCACAGAATGGTGTAGTGTACAAGCTAGCTATCCGAGAAAAATCACCAGGCACTAACATGCATCTACCTCTCTGAAAGTAAAAATTGCAGAGGAAAAATGATTCAATTGGATCACCAAAGAGGCAACTACAAAAAAAGCACTCCGTCTTCAGGCCACGAGTGGCCTACCGGGACCATTCGCCCGCCGTGTCATCCTCAGTGGAGAATGCGGATAGGAGGGGCGTGGGGTCAGCACACGATCTCCCGGTCGTTATGATGGTATTCTTGACCGAAGCCGCTACTATTCGGTCGAGTAGCTCCTCAATTGGCAACACGAGGCTGAGTACACCCCGAAAAATGGCAACAGCGCACGGCGGCTGTATGGTCACCCATCTGAGCGCCGACCACGCCCGACAGCGCTTAACTTCGGTGATCTCACAGGAACTGGTGTATCCACTGCGGCAAGGCCGTTGCCAAAGAGGCAACTATTCTCCTGTTTATTAAAAGACTCTGGCTCAAAAGAGGAGAACCTTCTGCCTCATTCTACCTTCCTTAGCACCTTTAAAAATTCTCCCAAAAATTGTGCTCTGCGAACACACTCACGCTCTTTCAACATGCAACTCAACGCCCACAAGCTCCCCCAAACTGTAATTCGCGCTAGCCCATCGCTGTAAGTCACCCATATCCATCACCTGCCACTTGCACATTATCACTAACTTATTCAGCACAACTCACTGTCATTATCTCTTTGTGCCTCTCTACGTCGTTGTCCCGTGTCTCACAGCCACAATCTCCTTCTGTTAAACTACTAATGTCTCCTCTCAATGTCACTGTTTCCCTTGCTCTCTCTTACTGCTACTATCTCATTCGTCCCTCCCCACTGCTGTCGTCTCTTACCTTTTCACCATCTCTCTCTTCCTTGTCGTCGTTGTCACAGGCTCTGTCTCTCATTATCACTGGTTCTCTTTCACCTCCGCTTAATCTTTCTCTTTATTCCTCTCTCTTTGGCACTGTCCCCTTCACTCTTCTCTTCGGACTGTTCTTTCACCGTTAACTACGTGCCACTGCTACTGTGTCCCTCTCTTTCCCTCACACTACCAGTGTCTCATTCCCTGTTTCTATACCACAACCACTGTCTACTATCTTCCAGTTTTATTACTTTTCCGTCTCTTTCCCACTGCGCCTGTCTCCTTCTCTCTTAGCATATAAAAGCGCCATTTTTAAACGTTCTGAGGAAGGCGGAATGAGACAGCTGGTACCGCACTTTTCTGTCATCTTCTTTTAAAGAGGAACATATTCGCGTTTTTTGTGCTCCGATAGGAGAATTTTAGCTGGTTCCTACTTCTCGTTGCTACAACAGCGCATGCCATATGA
The DNA here is from genome assembly GCF_021461395.2 of Schistocerca americana. Taxonomy (NCBI): domain Eukaryota; kingdom Metazoa; phylum Arthropoda; class Insecta; order Orthoptera; family Acrididae; genus Schistocerca; species Schistocerca americana. Next base: position 239,730,284 of record NC_060119.1, on the reverse strand, counting down.
AAAAACTTTATGGGTCAATAAAATTTTGATAGTGTACTTACGTGAAATTGAAATATCGCAGAACTACATAATCTTACACTGCAGACTCGATTCTAGGTAGACAAAAATTTTCCATGTGTTTCAGAAAGCTACTACATGTGATTCCCAAAAACCTTCTCACGATAACGGAAACACTTTATAGCATATTCCTCTGTGTTATGTCGATTTACAACTACGTTTTCGCCTCACACAGCATTTTAAGTGCGTATTTTAGGTGTACAAGTAGGATAACTTTGAACCTTTGTTTCTCGAAAACCTATAATTTTCAACATCGTTCGTGATCGGACTCTTAGGAATATAAATTAAAAATTTCAGCCATTTACTGCGCATAGCCGTCTTGCTATCTGCGGTTCGGCTTTGGTACAATCCCCCACTGCGAGCGCCTGCAGTAAACGATGGACAACGACGCCTGGCTTACGAGATTGACTGACACCGCGCAAAGACTCGGGACATCTTTATACTGGATAAGACGGAACACTTTTATTTCGTTAAGGGTTCAGTCTACCGAAATGAGATTTTCGGCAAATGACAGGACGCAGGAGAGGCACGTAGTTTTGTTTATAGTTAATATTCTTAACTGCAACAGAAATACTGAAGCAGGTTGGTTTAACAAATTGGCACACTTTCCCAATGCCATTATTAAGTTCTTAGAAAGCCGACTGCAAACTCTTGTTAATGCTGGCGTTGGAACTTTTCACTACAGTACCTGACAAATTTGATAAAAGTAGGGCTCCATCGTTACATGCAGCAAGCGGATAAGCGGACTAAAAAAAAAAAAAAATGGCTCTGAGCACTATGGGACTTAACATCTGAGGTCGTCAGTCCCCTAGAACTTAGAACTACTTAAGCCTAACTAACCTAAGGACATCACACACATCCATGCCCAAGGCAGGATTCGAACCTGCGACCGTAGCAGTCGCGCGGTTCCGGACTGAAGCGCTTAGAACCGCTCGGTCACCGTGGCCGGCTTAAGCGGACTCCGACTGCGTTCTTTCTCAGTCTAATAATCAGTAGGAGAATGCCACTGAACGTATTTGCTGTTGGTCGGTTACAGGCCAATGAACTCGCACAGACGGAATGGCGTATGTCTCTGACTTTCCTGTTTCTGGTGTAATTTTCATTGACGACTCGGCACTGTTTCAGAGGACAGAGAGGACAGACCGCGTTGCTGAGGAATTGGAGAGGGAGGCCATCAGACGAATGGCGCGGCTTGATCTGTAGAGATGTTGGGCAGAGGGTTCCATGGCCAAGGATTCTTCAGAAATTGTAAATCCCACCGAGGAAAGGATAAAGTGTGTATAGAGTCACTGTAGAGGCTCTCGTAGTAGGTCGCATGCACTCAGTGCTTTATTGTCTGCAGTGGAGATTCGCCACTCCAAATAATGTCACCATCACACGACAGTGTTCCGACCATATCTTTTGTTATTATGTAACAGTCTACAGTGGTGAATTTATGGCTCTTCCTCCCTCCCTCCTTTCCTCCCTCCCCCCACTCTCTCTCTCTCTCTCTCTCTCTCTCTCTCCCCCCCCCCCCCCCTACCTCTCAAATCTCCCGTCGAATGGAGACCACTGTGTACACGATATGCCAATTTTTTTTTTTTTTTGTAGCCGCCGGTTAGTGACTTCCTGGCTTTTGGTGTAAATACAGTTGTTGTAGATGTTTATAGAACCTTCACGTTCATATTAACACAATTCGATCGACACACTCTTGTTCCTTAGCCACCATCCAGTAGTGTGTGTCTCTGTGCGTCACTGCCTAATCAAGCAAACCGTAACTGTAAAACCGGCTCTGCAGTGTTCATGTTTCTTGCAACTTATAAGGCAAATTTTGAACAAACAGTAGGCATACGAGCTCTTCTTTCTCATATATGTCCATACGCAACGGAACGCCAGTGGCTGACGGCAGCTGAGCGACGTAACTTTCTCGTGGTAAGCTTCCTCCATCGGCGCCCGCCTTCAGCAGCGACTATTTACAAACTGTGCGAAAGATACTGTGTGCAAACTTGACACAAGATTTTAGCACGGAGTTCTCAGATACGTCACCGGGGGACTTAGAAAACACCATCCATTATGATATCGAGACAATGCAAGCTTGTAAATCACGCGCGCCGCAGGCGTCACGTCAGACCGCCGTGCTGGCAGCGTCACTCTACTTTCATTGTTTAGCGGCGAGGCGCGCCAAATATATGGCTGCCGCCTTACCGCCCGACCTCTAAACTGTTGCCCGTGATTAAATTACGGCCAAGTCCACGGCGGCGTTTCGGCGCCCGAGCCCTGCGTGATTCATCAGGGACTCTTTCTAGCTTCCTAGAAGATATAATCTGTATCGGTTCAATACATACGAACCACGTACGCCTCGGCGTGGATCAGATTCGAATGCAGGGCAGAACAGTTTTACTCGAAGTTTGTTCTGAGATCAACAGAGACAAACATTGCACTAGTTCGTTAACAGGTACGAAGCTCTATTTTGAGAATGTAGCCTGTACGCCGTGAACTTCTGTGTTTGAACTTGCCGGTGTTGAGTATGCGCAAGTCACTGTATAGTGCAAGGCGCAAGGTACATGCTACCAGTATCTGACATCGTATCGACAGTGGCAGCAAAACTGTAGAACAGTCTTCCTTGAATACTGCTTCTCTGAATTTCCCCCTAGGTGTCAGGGAGAGTGGAGAGAAAAATTACAGTTGAAGTTCTGCGTGCATCTGTATTACACTTTCGTACGGACTACACCGCCATGATGCAATCCCAGCAGCGAGACTGCCATCATGCCTACTTGGTTTCTCCCCAACCGCTGGAACAGTACTCTAGCATTATTCAAAGATTTTCAGCGACGTTGGCCGCAGACACTGATATGAATCAACGGCAACAGGTGAAAATTCGTGCACGACCAGGACTCGAACCCGGATCTCCTGCTTAACGCGAGCGGTCGCCTAAGCCACCTCGGCCATCCGAGCACGCTTCCCATCAGACCCAAATTCCCAGCCTGTTGAACGCTAGTAGCGTAGACTTATCTACCTACCAACACCTCACTCGCAATTTCGGATTCCCGTAAGAGATCGTGCTTTGTACGCATCTGCACTGGAAGAATGGATCATGGGTCATCGCACCATAGCGCACATGTCCGAAAGAACAGACACCACATACACATGGTGTAACACGTATAAGCACAGATATTTTTATATGTGCTACCTTAATATGTACACACATCGGTGTTCACAAGCTGCGACATCGTCGCGAAAAAACAATGACCCGTATATGTAACAACTTTCCTTTAATTTACATCTATGGTCACAAAATTTTTGTTAACAGATTACTAGTTTCGGTCTTTAATGACCATAATCAGGTCTGCAGCAAAAATGGAAAAAACATAAATATACTCGCAAACTGTATACAGCTGAAGAACAATACATAGACCATAATGAAAAGTGGTACTCACAAAATTTACATTTGTGCGCTTTAAATAAGAAGAGGCATAGAAGAGGCATACCTGTTTCATAAAAACAAAGGCCTAATGTACTGCAGCCATAGTGGCATCGTCGAACCTGCGACCGTAGCGGTCTCGCGGTTCCAGACTGTAGCGCCTAGAACCGCTCGGCCACCCCGGCCGGCCTCAAACAACCCTCAGGTATTACGGAGATGCTTCGAGAAGTCAAGTAGGAATCCCTGGAGGGAAGGCGACGTTTTTCTTTTTTTCAGAATCATTCTAAAGAAAACTTAGTGAACAGGCATTTGAAGCTGACTGCAGTACGGTTCTACTGCCGCCAACGAGCATTTTTCATAAAGACCACGAAGGTAAGAGAAGAGGCTCGTACGGAAGCATATAGACAGCCGTTTTTCCCTCGCTCTATTGGAGAGTGGAACAGGAAAGGAGGTGACTAGTGGTGATACAAGCTACCCTCCGCCATGCGCCACACGGTGGCTTACAGTGCATCTATGTAGATTTACGAAAGGGTTGCCTTTTCTTCGCTCAGATGAGACACTTTTTACCTCTAAAATCCTGAGGTTTATTTGTGTGTTCTGTTGGCGTGCCCTACTCGCGATACAACGAACCCTCTAATACTGCTTCGTATACAGGAAAAATACAAAATCTACTGGAGAGACTTATATGTAACAGAATAAGTCCAGATATCCTAAAGTGTATCCCTGTGGAACAAGCAGGCTTCCGGCCAAACAGGAGCTGCATAGATCAAGTCCTCTCACTAACTCCCTACATAGAGGCAGGCTTCCAAAGACAAGAAAAAACATCCGTGGTATTTATAGACCTGACAGCGGCTTATGATGCTGTACGGAGGCAAGGCCTGATTTACAAACTACTCCGCATCGTGCCATGTTTGAAAATGGCTAACCTTATCAACGAGATGCTCTGCAACAGACCATTCCAGGTGATACTTGGAAATTATAGGAGCAAAACAATGAAGCTCAATAATGGCTTGCCCCAAGGATCAGTCCTGGCACCGCTACTTCTCAGCATGTATATAGCCAATATGCCTAATACTAAATCTGAAAAGTTTAGATATGCAGATGACTGGGCCATAGCTACACAACATCGAGATATGGAGCATACTGAGACTGTCCTGACAAGCGACTTGTCCTTGCTAGGAACGTACTTTCGTGAATGGAGACTACAACCTAGTCCAACTAAAACTGAGGCTATGTGTTTCCACCTGAATAATAAATTGGCTAACAGACGGCTTAAGATATATTTTGATAACAATACTCTGCCTTATAATAAAAATCCAAAGTACCTGCGAGTGACATTAGATAGAACCCTGAGCTACAAACAACACCTCATCAACACTGCTGCAAAAATCCGTACTAGGAACAATATTATTCAGAAACTATGTGGTGCTAGCTGGGGCTCCTCCGCCTCTACCTCGCGATGCTCTGCTTTGGGACTTGTCTACTCTGCGGCAGAGTACTGTTCCCCTGTTTGGCCAAAGAGCGCTCGCACCAAGATGGTGGACACAGTACTGAACAAAACTATGAGGATTATTTCAGGTACAATAAAATCAGCCCCCATTCACTGGCTACCTGTACTGAGCCACATACCGCCACCTCACTTACGAAGAGAACATGCGCTTCTCAGAGAATTTAAAAAAATACGAGACAACCCGCAACTTCCGATTCACGCTTTGAGCAATGGCATTGACAGAGATAAATTGCGCTCTAGACATCCACCTCTTATAAGGGCCAAAGATCTGGAGGAAAATGGTTTCTATCTTGAAGAACGCTGGAAAATGGAATGGGAAGAATCAGCACCACCACAGGTAAACACCTTACTGAAACCGTCGAACAGACCTCCAGGCTTTGGCTTACCACGTAAAACCTGGACCATCCTCAACAGGATCAGGACGGGCCACGGTCGATGTGCGGACTCTCCACACAAATGGGGAAGAGCACCATCCCCAAAGTGCGACTGCGGCGCTGAGAAGCAGACGATCCGGCACATCATTGCAGAGTGCCCTCTGAGAGCCTACTCAGGTCAAACAACGGACTTCCTGGATGCGACTAGAAGTGCAGTTCAATATATTAAAAACCTAAATGTTAATTTGTAATTATATATATGTTGTTCATGACATAACTGTATTTAATTCTTTATGTCTTGTTTTTAGTGCCAAAGTTATAAAGTTATTGTAGCAGCTTATTTCTCTATAAACGTGATTTGTACTTTCCATACGCTAAATAAATAACGAAATGAATTGTGGCATCAGCCAGAGATCTAAGAGCGAAACTGTCGGACGCCTTCTCAAGGAGGAGATTGACGGCTTCTTTTCCAATCAGCAGTGGCGCAAGGCGCACCTGAGAAATATGCAGGCAGGCAGTGCCGTGTGTCGTTGGGCCTCCCGGATGTGACCCCGTGACCTCGCGTGGCTAGATTTACGACCGTCCTCCGCCGCCCAAGCCGCAGGCCCAATGCCATAATCCCGCCAGCTATTCGGGCTGGGACACTGTTCTCTCTCTCCCTCTCTCTCTCTCTCTCTCTCTCTCTTAATTACTTGAGTATTTTCGCTGCGAGAGGCGCAACTCCGCTTTGACACCGTGAATCATACAAGTAACATTATCATTGGCATCATTAATTTAAGTAATTCATAGTCGGATCAGGCTTTTCGCTAAAACCACACACACACACACACACACACACACACACACACACTGCGGAAGATAAACTACGTCTGCATTGGCACTACGGTGAAAAACAGCCCTTCATCTGTTAGAAATCCTTTTCAATGGTTTATATAATTGTTGCAAAAAGAAAAGAATTAGCACGACTTTGCTATTAATTTAGGGGCTTGAATAAAGATCCGGTACTTTCGATATCGTCACATTAGTTGGGCAGGAGGAAGGCGTGGAGGGAGGACGTTATTAATACTAACTCAAATGACTTATTTCGTCAGCATCTCGAATATCTGAAATGAATTTAATCCGCCCCCAGAATAGAATGAAGGTGTACTGCATCTAATACGGTACAAGGAGAAGTGATGATTTCATGTGAAACTGTAGATCTCACAAGAAACATTGTCAAGCTATTACTGCCTCTCATATATGCCTATATTTCACAATATGACCACGATAAATTCAAGACAAAAATCAGCCTTACAGTCGATCCTTCCGCGCACGTTTTGCAAGTGGAATAAAAAAAAGAACGAATAAGGGGGGAGATATTGGTATATGATTGCTTCCTCCCCACCCTATGATGTCTCCTTCCGTCATTGAACGTGCTGCACAGAAATTTTAACAGAAGGACTTTTCGCGATGATCTTGTAACGTCCGAGACGCTAAAATTAGAGAAATTCCGACCTATGCATTCGACTGCTGACAGAATTTGTTTCCTCGTACATCGAGGAAGCAGCGACGGAAATGAAAGCAAGGTGAGGAGAATTGGCATTAAATTCAGCGCGAAAGGAAATCAGCGACAAGATTCACTGATGACACTTTATCCTCGGTGACAATAAAGAAGAATTACAGGATGTGTTGACTGGAATGAACATTCTAACGAGAAGCCACTGTGTACTGAGAGTAAACCGAATAAAGACGAAAAGAATAAGGAATAGCGGAGATTAGTGATAAACCTGACATCAAAATTGATGAGCACGAGGAATTCCGCTATCTTTGATGCAAAATAATGTATGGCGTATAAGCTAGAAGGACATTAAAAACAGAGGATCAAAGGTAAAGAGGGCATTTCTGGCCAAAAGAAATCTGCTAGTATCACGCATAGGTCTTAAATTGAGGAGGAAATCTTTGAGGTCGTACTTTGCAGCGCAGTACTGTATGGTAGCGAATCATGGACTGTGGGAAAGGCCTTTCAGATGTGGTGCTACATGAGGATGTTGTATTTTATAACAGAGATGCATGAGCGTTTCCAAGACGCTCTTGCTCTTTCTAAACGGGCAGTGATCAAAGGAGCAGATCTTTTCAGGACTGTTATCTTCTGTTACGAATCGTACTTGATAGGTGACCGGATTTATCTTCTTTAATGAATCGTACCTGATAGGTGACCGGACTGAGATGCATATTTCGAACCAACAAACGTTTTACAAGTTATCGTATTCATGGACGAGTTACATTTGCAGCAGAATTCTTCTCATGAACCTGAGTTTGCCATTGCCTAAAGCTAGATTTATGTATTTGTTCCGCTTCAAATTGCACCGAACGCCCAGCTATTAGATATTTTACAGACGGATTATTTCCAGTGACCGGTTGCGAAAGAAGCAACGACGCCATAATGTCTCTTTTCAACTACTTACGCGCAATGAATTACATTGTTTACGTTGAAAGTCAGATGCTGTGTCATTTAGCTAATGTCGATCGTCTGCTAGCCTAGTATTTTCGCCACAACTTTCAGGCCTTGCAACGACTTGCACAAGTATATCCCGAATATCTACAATGAACTTCCAACGCTATTCACCAGATTATAGACACATTTATGAAATCCTCGGCAGCTTTTTCGCAGCTGGATAGAGGCCTCCTCTAGACTTCACGGTCGTCAGCTATGTGCACCACGGTTGTTATTCATCCGTAAGGTCGCCCTCATCTCTCAGAATTCAACAAAAACCTTAAGTGCTTCATCTGCCGTCCTGCATGCTCCACCCAACATCATTTCATTACCATTACGGCCATAATCACGCTCTGCGCTGAAATCTGTAGCCTGATACACCAGCCTTTCTCGGTGATTATTAACATTTTCCCAATGCTCGCTGACTAACACTCAGTTTTTGAATGGTTTTCGCATTACCATCAGTCAAAACGCTATTAAATACAAAATGTTATAGTCTGGTTCTGTGACTTCACTGTTAATTTTTACTATTAGTATTTCAATCTGTACATTACACATTATTTCAGTCTCACTGTAATTTATTTTCTAGTTTTAGATGACTTCACCACATATTATTTTAGGCGTACGTTTACGCAGAGGGTTCCACAATTCCTATCAATGGCTTTCAGGCGTTGTAAAGGGGAGACAGTAAATGAAGTTTCGAGAAGTAACCATGTCCGAAAAAGTACCATGAGGATGTAAAATAAGTTTGAAGATCAGATAACTTTCAAATTTTACGCAAGAAGTTACGCAAACAGTGGAGATGACGAGCTCTACCGGAAACCACGGTTTGGGCAATGTTTAGAGTACTCGTCTAGGGTTGTCTTCTACGTGACGAAGGACGTTGTCTTCCAAGTCGACAGCACGGCGTGTCCGTGGAGCACCACAGCCAACCCTCCTGGTTGCGAGCGTACCAGTTCCTCGCATCCGTTGTTGTAATCCGACGAAATTGGTGTGTGAAGTCACTATTACCTAGGGGCTGAAGACTGAGCCCTCTTCTCAGTTTGTGTGCGTAGCATAAAACGCGAGAGGCGAAAACGAATCTGTCCTCTAATCTATTTTACATTTCCGGAAAATGGTTCCTCATCAAAATTTTATCCACTGAGTACTTTCTACAGCCCCTAGAAACCTGTAATAGGAATTGTGAAACTTACTGTACAGATACCTGAAAATAAACTATAATAAGACAAAATTAATGTGCCATGAACACATTGAGAGATGAACAGTGTCAATGAATAATGAAATGACTAAACTAAATGAAATATTTGAAGACAACTGCGTGGAAAGCAAGAAGTTGGCAGTGGACTTTTAATGTGAAAACCATTCGAATAAAGTCAAGGAGAACACGGCAAGTGCCCAAATTCGATTTTCTTGAAACTTTGCTCAGTGGAAGAGAAGTCAAAATACGCGAAACGTGTCTCGGCTTATCCGTAGACACTCAACCGTTTCTGATAAAACGACGGTTAAAGGTTTCGACCATCTTAGATGCCTTTTGGCGCTCAATAATCTCATCTTAAGTGGTGGCACATTGGCTAGCGTCACGGTCTCTCAGTTTTCGGCCCCGCGTTCGAAACCCGACTACCATTTTTGTTTCTCATTTATCTAACCATGTCCGTAGTAGATTACTGCACAAATATTTTCCAATGCATACTGAAATAACTGTCTTCTTATTCGTCTATAATTGATTTTAAAAAAAGGAATAATAAATGTACGAGAAAATTATTTGAAATTGTTTTCGGTGAAATTCCAGTAGTGTATCTTGATTCATAACCAACTGCAAGCGCTAATTTTCGGTAAAGTGATCCATTATGCGTCGTTTTCTACGAAATTATTGGTATTGTGTGAAATCTTCAGCAATATTAACGGCGTTTCTTTCCGGAGTGAGATTAATACAAGAATTGTCATAGTGGCAAACTTGCCTTCGAGCGAGGCAAGGTACTCCAATTCTCTGTGTCTCTGCGATCGGTATCATCCAAGTGAATGCACCAAATCTTCCTGAACAATAAACATAAGTATAAAGTACAAGAATTGATATAAGAATGAAATATAAGAATACTAGAATTTAAAAAGAGTGTAACCCCCTGAAAATACCATAAAGACATATACAATAAATGTATGACACTTATTGTGAAATCCAGTTGTAATTTTACAATTAATGTAACGCTCTTGTATTTAGTAACTTGAAAAGAAACATTCGCGTACTGACCTTCTATGGACTTGGGTAGGTAAATGAAAAAAAAAACGAAATAATATAAAATAAATACACACATAGTTCGGTATCGAATGCGAGGCGCAAAACTGAGAGTCCGTAACACTGTGCCATCATTTCAGCAAGAAAGATTGCGCCTTACAAGGCATTTAACTAGCGTCGTAAACTTTGACCGTCGATTTCTCAGGAACGGTCGAGTATCTACGCAAAAGCCGAACCACGTGTCGGCATATTTTGACTCCTCTTCCTCTGAGCGAAGTTTCTGGCAAACTGATTTGTGGCACTTGCTGTGTTCCCCTCGTGGGTGTTGCTCAGAAAGCGACAGATACATGTTTGCAGCTGACCGGAAAACAAACACATGTCAATGACCTGGTGGGTGAAGACAGATGTTTATAGCAAACACGGGAAACGTCACAATAACTTTAAAGAACGTAAAGACAACGCGCCTATTGCTGCAGATTGTACTGAAAGCAGCAGGTAGCAGAGCGAGGCGGTGTGAGTCGTGCGCGCGCTGGCCAGCAAGTGGCGCTGAGAGGGGCCGAGCTTGGAGCAACCGCCGACAAGAGCGCGCTGCAGTCTACTCGGAGCGCCGCTGATCCGCCGTGTTATCAATAGCAATTTGTCGGCGGCGGGCAGCGACAAAGCGACCATCTCCATATGAATGCACGCCTCCCGACCCCGGCGTGCGCCTGCTTCAGAGTGCTTACGCTCGCCAGAAGTTCCTGCGGCCTTTTCTCCCTACAGTTGTGCGCTTAACAGTTGTTTGGACAGTTCTCCGAGAGTTAAACTCTCTGCGTAACGTCTGTACTGGCTCCTCTCCGCTGATGAAACTATCAGTTTAGAAGTGAAAAATTTATCCTCGTAATACATAGAGGTAAGTATCGCCTACGAAACGTCGTTCTCGACAGGAGGAGAAGCCGATTCGGAATCTAGCAATTTACATTTTGCGGAAGGAAGATGTCGAATTTATTAGAAACGAAGCATAAGTCGGCCTGAGCGAGGACGGAGAGGGAAATCGGTTTGTTCTCTCCGAAGAAAGAAACACGTTTCATCGGCGTTTGGCTTGGCGGAGGGGGGGGGGGGGGGGGGGGGGAGGGAGAGGGGGGCGGGGCAGCAATAAATCTAAATAACACGGGGATTTGAACCCCGCTCCTTTCGAATCATGTCGAGTGTCTAGTCACTACCGCATTTCTCACTGTTCAATGTAGCGTCTTGTTAGTTTTAAGCAAACGACCACTGAAGAGAGCACATGTTGTTGTTGTTGTTGTTGTGGTCTTCAGTCCTGAGACTGGTTTGATGCAGCTCTCCATGCTACTCTATCCTGTGCAAACTTCTTCATCTCCCAGTACCTACTGCAACCTACATCCTTCTGAATCTGCTTAGTGTATTCATTTCTTGGTCTCCCTCTATGATTAGTTATGTGATCTACCCATCTACTCTTCAGCGTTCTTCTGTAGCACCACATTTCAAAAGCTTCTATTCTCTTCTTGTCCAAACTATTTATCGTCCATGTTTCCCTTCCATACATGACTACACTCTATACAAATACCTTCAGAAACGACTTCCTGACACTCAAATCTATACTCGATGTTAACAAATTTCTCTTCTTCAGAAACGCTTTCCTTTCCATTGTCAGTCTACATTTTATATCCTTCCTACTTCGACCATCATAAGTTATTTTGCTCTCCAAATAGCAAAAATCCTTTACTAATTTAAGTGTCTCATTTCCTAATCTAATTCCCTCAGCATCACGCGACTTAATTCGACTACATTCCATCATTATCCTCGTTTTGTTTTTGTTGATTTTCATATATATATATATATATATATATCGGGATAAAACATAAACAGACTGTTCGTTGTATAAGGAGGAAATTCTCTCCAGTTTTCCAGTACGGAAAGTAAGAAGAGCTACAACATTCAAAAGATAATTATTAACAAACAAATTATGATCTGCTGAAACTGGGTATCTGGCTGCTTTTTTATATTTCGACCAAGATAAATTTGGGTTATACAGGATGTTCCAGGAGGAATGGTCAATAAAAAAATGCTGACCTTCAGAGTTTTGAACACTTCTACGTCTTCGCTACTGCGAAAGACATCTCTTCAACTGAACTAGTGCCCATAGTTCTTAAGGTATGCATTTTAAAGCCCACGATCACTAGACGACTTTTCTGCTTCGAATGATCGGTCTTCTCATATTCCAAAATATTGACAATTCCTCCTGAGAGACCCTGTACTTACATTCTGATAGCACTGAGGGGAAATTCTAGCAGCCGCTCTAACCGGACAATTGACATAACTTCTGAGCTCGGGTTTCTGATTTGCAGGGACTTTCAGATAACACACGTGTGTTTTTTCCTTCGCGCAGAACTAGAAGCGATGCTGTGAAAGGTGGAATAATTGTTTATTAACCTCTTCCGCCGAAATTCTTCTCCGTGTATAACCTCTCACGTTGTCCAGATACGACGTTGTGCGGCGTTACGCTGCCTGCCGGATTGGCTTTAAATAAAAACAGTTTTAGCAGACGTCAAGGCGTCAGTTTGTCGGTAAAAAAATGTCGTAGAAATTGTAAGTAGGCTGTTTAGGTTTTTATGCTGGTAACGCCATGTGGCGCTCAGTATGAAAATCACTGACTGTGCTGTGTGCAGCCTGTGGCTGCTTTGTATTGTTGGAATTTGCTGTTGTAGTGTTGGGCTGCTGGATGTGAACAGCGGGTAGCGTTGCGCAGTTGGAGGTGAGCCGCCAGCAGTGGTGGATGTGGGGAGAGAGATGGCGGAATTTTGAGAGCGGATGATCTGGACGTGTGTCCATCAGAGACAGTACATTTGTAAGATTGGATGTAATGAACTGGTATATATATTATGACTTTTAAACACTATTAAGGTAAATACATTGTTTGTTCTCTATCAAAAATCTTTCATTTGCTAACTATGCCTATCAGTAGTTAGTCCCTTCAGTAGTTTGAATCTTTTATTTAGCTGGCAGTAGTGGCGCTCGCTGTATTGCAGTAGTTCGAGTAACGAAGATTTATGTGAGGTAAGTGATTTGTGAAAGGTATAGGTTATTGTTAGTCAAGGCCATTTTAGGGATTTTTGAAAGTCAGATTGCGATTTCCAAAGATAAGCCTGATTCTGTAGGAAGTTAAACTCATCACTTAAGGTAGGAATGAGCTTTCACTTCAGTTCAGGGGACGTGACTAGCAATATCACGGCCGGTACGACAGTTTTAAATCATGTATTCCCACTATTACGAAGGCTTTGACAAGAGAAAAAGATAGAACTGTCGTCTCCGACGTGTCGTAAGCACAGATGCAGTCAACGTCGTGAATTAGGGGAGAATTATATAGTTGGATCCACACCTACGTGCTAAGAAATTAAAAGACTTACAGTAGAAACAATGCAACACCACGAAAGAGTAATAATGCATTTATAACCATGCTGTAACTTGCCTTGAGTAATACATTATAATACCCATAGTAATTTAATTAGATAATGAGATGCTATTAAACTATCTGTAGAAGGACAGCCATTCATCAGCTAGGTGTCGATACTTGTTAGGAAACAAATGCAAATTATTTCAAGACATTATGAATGACAAGTTCACCCTCTCGTCAGAGAAGCCTCCTATTAGCGCGTTGAATACTTAGGAGCGTGTAAGTCATTTCTGTTTTCATTGTCTGCCCCGTCCAGCGCGAACGCTTTCTGCTTTCCTTCATTATGAGATGTATTACACACCTCTCCCCGGTAAATGAACTGAAAATTAATAATCCGAGACCGGCTGAGCACTGATCTAAACACAAGACTTGTATTCGGAAAGGGCTTTTCAGATTCCTGCCTAGAGGTCCCAAACCGCTTTAAACCTCTTGAGAAAAAGTTATTAAAAACATAAAATCAGACAGGGATATATACTAATTCCTGCTTGACGATGACCCTGCACCTTGCTCATTTGGCATCGAGCACTGATGGTGCATTGCGAAGAGAAAAAAGAATGGAGAGTGTTCACCTCTGGGACTAGATATTTTATAAGTTTTCTTGCTCCTTAAAACTGTTCTCTTCGTGCAACTCCAGAAGGGGTGATGTGTTCAGTATCCATACATGTTGTCCAAGTTTAGTCTCTCGTGTCGAGGCAAATTCCTCAGAGGCTTCATCTTCTTTTTCATGTTTCGCTAGCTACGACAAAAAGTCTGAATTTCACTGCTCTTCGGAGTACTTGAAGACAAATAAACAGCCATTTATTTAGCCGCAGAGGCGTATCATATATACTGAGTAGTCAGTAATAACCATTTTCTTTGCCACATTTCCCGCTCCCCTTTCTCATGCTGAGAGGACCTCTCTTAGGTAGACTTGAAGACGTGACTATTTCATTTCAGAGTCCAACTAGTATAACCATTTTGCATCAAAAGTTAAAATAGTAAAAACTGTTTTGAACACCTCGCAAATCACTTTTTTCCAGCGTCCGATGCCAAAAATCAACGACTGTGATTTCGGCTCGATGGAAGATGTCGTATAGAAGCACCAGTAGATTTCTACATCTGAGACTCCAAGCAAACTCTTGTAAACCGCTTCCGCTCCCATCCAAACACCACTAAAAATGGTTCAAATGGCTCTGAGCACTATGGGACTCAACATCTTAGGTTATAAGTCCCCTAGAACTTAGAACTACTTAAACCTAACTAACCTAAGGACATTACACACACCCATGCCCGAGGCAGGATTCGAACCTGCGACCGTAGCAGTCCCGCGGTTCCGGACTGCAGCGCCAGAACCGCACGGGCACCGCGGCCGGCAACACTGCACTAATCTTGTTGACCGGTGCAGCAGGAATCCTCATCAACGATGCTCGTACCATTCAAATACAAGTTATCCGCGATTTCCCTGAATCACTAAGACAAATTTAGGGTGTGGTTCCTTCGAAACGGAGACACGGACAGTTTACTTCTCCATCCTTTTCTCTGTTCTCCTCAGTGGCAGACCTATATTAAGGTTCAATGAAGAGAGAAAGAAAGGAAGAGTGATGAAATTTTAACCTCCAGTCAACGATGTTGTCATTAGAGACTGCACACTGTCTCGTATTCGGAAAGGAATTCGGACGTGTCCTTTTCAAAGGTTACATCCCCAGAATTTGTCCTGGCGATTTAGGAAAGCCAGTGGCACCATATATCTGGATGACAAGACGGGGAATGAATCGCCGACATGCCGAATGTGATTCTACGAGTAGTAGCTTAACAACCTCCCCCCCCCCCCCCCACGCCCCTTCACTGCTTCTTGGGATCACCTTGTGAGCTTCCCGAAGGAGGAAAAGTGACTGCAAGACAGAGGTCTCCGCTTATTACAAGAGTAATTCTTGGCGAAGTGGCTGATGGGAGTTGCAGAATCGAAAGAAGTCGAATGACATCGAAAAGTAATGACTGCTTTCTGGTCGGTTTCCAGCTGGCATAAGACATAGTGTTTAGCGCATCAGAGCCGACAAACTATGAGTTTCATGCGGAATGAACGATTGCCGAGCTGACATTTGTAATTAGTTTCAAATCATCTTATTTATTGGCTTGTTAGGGATATTAAGCACAGCTGTATCTGCTAGCTGAAGTTAGTTGCAACAGGCAACCAGTCAATATCGATCAAGACGAACTGATTTCTGTATTCCTGTCAGACACCTTGCCGATGATCTTAGAGAATCTGTTGTAGCACTATGGAACATGTTTTATTCACCCGCATTAAAACATTTGGACGAAAACCTCATCAATAAATATAGGTCGCGCCAACATCTCACTATTCGTCTATAAAATTCAGACCACTATGTTACTTGAGACCCGGAAAGCATTCGGCGCAGTTCCGCACCGTCGTTTACTGAATAAAAATTACGAGCCTACAGTATATCGGAGCAGATTTGTGACCTGGATTAACGACTTCTTAGCAGACATAATTAAAAATGTTGTTTTTGACTGGCCGAAACCGACAGTTTTAACTGTAATTTCCGGAATACCCCAACGAGGTGGTAAATACCTAAATACCAGTAGTTTGTCTGCTACTGATGTGCGGATTAGCAGCGACAGCAGCTAAAACACCTACTTGGGCATCATCATTTGTTGCAGGGCGTGGTTGACATTCCCCACGTGGCTAAACTCTTCCTGTTTCCTTAAATAACGTAACTATCCGGCGAACGGTCCGGACACTTGGATGATGTCGTCCAGGATACCGAGCAGCACACATAGCACACACCCGTTGAGCATTTCGATCACAATAGCCATACATCAACACGATATCGACCTTTTCCGCAATTGGTAAACGGTCCGTTTTAACACGGGTAATGCATTACGAAGCAAATACCGTCTGCACTGGCGGAATGTTATGTGATACCACGTACTCTTTACGTTTGTGACTATTTCAGCGCCATCTATCACAAAGCGAAAAAAGTGGTCCAACTAAAACATTCATATTTCTTTGCGTACTACACGAATATGTAATAAAAAATGGGGGTCCCTATTTAAAAAAACGCAGTTGATATCCGTTTGACCGATGGCAGCGCCATCTAGCGGGCCAACCATAGCACCATCTTGTTTCCCCCTTCAAACTAGACGAGTTTCGTTCTTTGTAGCTTTTTCGTTTGATGCTTATTTCGTGAGATATTTGGCCCGGTCACTATCAATGGACCACCCTGTATAATAAGAGGAATAGCTCTGTACGAGACCTATGACAACATTCAGTGGCATCCAACATTTTACTGCCACTTGCTGCCGAAATTCGATATGTTCATTACACATTGCACGTGGTACGTGCACTTGCATTTTCCGTGGTTCCGAAGCGAGCGGGAAGCAGTGATTATAGACCAACATCAATCGATTTCTGGTGATTTAGCCACTCCGATAAATCACCTCGCCGAGTGTGATTTTAGAATGCGCTTGCGGTGCGCGAAACGGGACGAATCAACAAGTGACGGTTGAACTCGTATGCGGACGCTGACCTGTGGCAATCGACAGGAGCGGCGCTCCTCGGTCTCGGCAGGAGAGGAAACCGGAGGAACAAAAAGCGAGGGCGAGGGCAGATGCCGTCCGCGGTAACGAGCCGTCATTAGCACCAGGTGGCCGCGGCGCAGTCATATTTCCGTGAGGTAAATAACGCCGCGCAGCTGACAGCGACTGATTCCCCGGCGGGCCCTCAAAGGAGCCCACCGAACCCCGCGCACTAAATATTAATGTTAACGACAGCCGCGCCGTGTAAAGCACTTACTCCCAATTATGTATGTGCTTTGCGTGCCGGCGGTCGCATGTTATTAAACATGCTCCGTTGTCCAGATACTGCCGCGCCGCGCCGCCAAACTCCCTTCAAAGCTCTGCTCATCGTCGCCGGCGCTGTCCGACCAGATGGCTGTCAGGCCGCGCTGTAATTGTTGTTTAAACACAGGCCAGACAGTATTCCTCACTGAAAGCACAGACGTAAAAAACGACTGCGCGCCGCGACGTGCGACAGAGGCACGTATTAACTCCGGCAATAAAGCGCCGGCCGAGCTTCGTCGTTCCTCCAGTGCGCCAACGTCAACAACAGCTCTGGCAAAAGCACGCTTCTTTGCACGGCCCTCGCGAAACGAAACGAAACTGCATTCTGCATGTAACATCAAATGAATGGAGGAGCACTTACCGACACAGAGAAGCTCTATCAGAGATGGTGTACCCTTATCTTCTCCTATTTCAGACGAGGTTCATCCCGTTAGTTAAAGCAGAATTTATCATGCACTGAAGCACCAAAGAAACTGGTACAGACATGCGTATTGAAAAACAGAAAAAGAAACAGGCAGAATACGGCGCTGCGATCGGCAACGCGTATATAATACAAAGTATGGCACACTTGTTAGATCGGCTACTGCTGCTACAATGGCACGTTATCAAGAGTCATGTGAATTGGAACATGGTGTTATAGTCGGCGCACGTGCGATAGGACACAGCATCTCCGAGGTAGCGATGAATCGGGGATCTTCCGGCACGATCATTTCACGAGTATATCGTGAATATCAGGAATCTGGTAAAACATCAAATCTCAGACATCACTGGGACCGGGAAAAGATCCTCTAAGAACGGGACCAACGATGACTGAAGAGAATCGTTCAACGTGATAAAAGTGCAACCCTTCGCAAATTGCTGCAGATTTCAATGCTTGGCCATCAACAAGGGTCAGCGAGCGAACTATTCAACGAAACATCATAAATATGGGTTTTTGGAGCCGAAGACGTGTACCCTTGATGACAGCACGACACAAAGCTATACGCCTCGCCTGGGCCCGTCAACACCAACACTGGACTGTTGACGGCTGGAAACATATTGTCTGGTCGGACGAGACTTGTTTCAAGTTGTACCGAGCGGATGGATGTGTACGGGTATGTAGACAACCTCACGAATCCATGGAACCTGCATGTCAGCAGAGGACTCTTCAAGCTGGTGGAGGCTCTGGAGTGGTGTGGGGCGTGTGCAGTTGGAGTTAAATTGGACCCCTGATACGTCCAGATGCGACTCTGACAGGTGACACGTACGTAAGCATCCTGTCTGGTCACCTGAACCATTCATGTGCACTTGGGCAATTCCAGCAGGACAATGCGACACCCCACACGTCCAGTATTGCTACAGAGTGGCTCCAGGAACGCTCTGAGTTTAAACACATTCGCTGGTCGCCAAACTTCCCAGACATGAACACTATTGAGCAAATCTGGGAGGCCTTGCAACGTGCTGTTCAGAAGAGATTTCCACCCCATCCTAATCTTTCGAATTTATGGACAGCCCTGCAGGGCTCATGGTGCCAGTTCCCTGCAGCACTACTTCAGACATTAATCGAGTCCATGCCATATCCTGTTGCGGAACTTCTTCGTGCTCGCGGGGGCCCTACACGATATTAGGCAAGTGTACCAGTTTCTTTGGCTCTTCAGTGTACGACGTGGAACCCAAGGCACGGTGCAACTTACGTGCTTTCTTTCTTTTTTTCTGTGAACAAAAAGAACTGCCAGAGGTGAAAGTCACGTCAAAAGCCACAAAATATCTGAAACTGTGACTCTAGAAGTCACTCATTCCACTTAAATCCAATAAGTACCTACATACAGAGTTAATTTAGTTAAATTTCTTATTGGGGTATGTTTTCGCTGGAGGCCATGGTGTTTAAGGGTCACTTTTGTAACTTTTTCTTAAATAATTCGAGAACTATGGCCTCTAGCAAAAACTTATCCCAGTACAAAATTTAACTATATTAAATTTCCTTCAAAAATGCTTGATTCATTTGTTCTATAGGACTAACAGTTTTCACGCAGCGAGCGAAAGAATATGAAAATCTTGCACGTGGTATTTGAAAGCGTTGCAAGTTGTATAAAACCCACAGGTAAGAGTAGCTGAATCATCATGGTATTGCAGGGTAGGTTGTGCTGAGAAATAATTGTCGAGATTCGATACGCTGCGTCGTTTTCAACTTCATTAGCATTGAAATTAGCCAGTCAGATAGTCGCGCGCGTAAATTCAAGCGGCCCGCCAGAGACGGTGTCGCCAAACGTGTCCTCCGTTTGGTTTCCTAAAACCGAGAAAGAGAGCGATACAGAAATTAGGTGTGGGTCGGTGGTAAGGATAGAGCCCGAGAAACGAGCTACGGTCTAGTATCCGGGCTCCGATTCCCCGTCTGTTGAGTAGTTGAATTCCGACGGTGCCTTAGTACTGCCAGTGCTGGTTCCCATGCCTTGCTTAGCTGAAATCCCGTGTCTACGTCTCCCTGTAGTTCTTGCTGTGTCTCGTGTCAAGACAGTGTCCAGCCACAGCAAAATTTTCTGGCTGACCCAGTCTGGCGTGAAGTCTTTGTTCAGCGCATCTATCCTTAACAAGGCGACACGTCTGGTCAGAGTATGTCTTCCTACAATGGCATATGACTTTATGTACTTTATTTATCAATCATTTACTTAGAACTACGTTGTCTGTAACAGAACCCAGCATCGTTTGCGCCCGCGCTAGATGGCGGAAGACACATTTTATGTGATGTTTCTTGAGCAGCCTGCCGATCTTGAAGGACACGCCACCAACATAGTTGTTCGCAAGCACACTTCGCCGCTGTTAATACATGATAGCCGCAACATGTAACCCACGTAAATCCACATGACTACGCATGAATAGTCTCGAATGGTAACTCGGTAATTTGCAGAAAATAACATTAAAGAAATCAGTGGTAACAGTTTATCAGATCTCGAAAACTTTCCAGTATCCTCTCACATCTCAAGAAAATTTGGGCAAGATTACACTTGGAAGTTCATCGCTTTTGCAGCGAAGTAACTGTCTGATTTGTTTGTTCATTCGGAAGAATAAAGGAAAAGGAAGCGCTTCAATTATTGTCTCTCACTAACTGAATAGCACTGGAATAAGGGTTATAAATCAAATCACCCCCTAGTTAACAATGTTATATCCAAAATACGAAAAAGGAAACAGAAATGTCATGCATGAGAACTTGCAGGAAATGAAAGGCAAACCCTATCGGCAATGCAGCGCACAGAAACGTTTTGGGTCACTTATAAACTCACCTGTAAGCGAGAATGATAAATAGTGGCAATACCACATCCACAATTTTCGCAGGTAAACCAGCATCTTAAAAAAACTGCGAAACTGGTCCATCAATTAACAGCGAGATATGGTATTATATCAGCAGAGGAAGGTAACAACGTTATGTGTCTGCAACTTTTCACCCAGCTGACAGCCATATGGCAGGCAAACGCGAAATGGTACCATATGTTACTTCGCTTACGTACGGGTGAGACGTCATCCTTCAGAATCTTGCTTTATTTGTCGGTGGTAATGCGAGCCTCCTTGTTTTCCTCTTATTCCAGCATAGCACAATTTTCAGGAAGCCTACGTCATATGTTGCAGTCTTTACAATTATGTTATTCTCCTAATGCTTTCATCGGTTATTTTTCCAACACCGACTTCCAGGGGTCGATCAGGACGACGCTTGATTTTGGAACCGATACGATGTTTTCACCAAAATAACAAAAAATTACAAGACTCACTTACTGCGTTTATCGTACACCCTTAATATTGTATTATGTATTTTTAAATAAAAACCTTGCACCCACAGCACGTTACACGACACCGACGGAAGGCATTCGGAGAATGCGAGGGCGGTTGGTGTGGGTATTGAATATCTGTGGGTTTATTTAACGATTGTCATTTTTTATTTGTAGTTCACTGTTGCAGTTTGATTTACATATTGTCATTTGGAGATAGTGAGTGGAGCTGTGGACACTAGAAAATGTAGTGTCAAATGAAGAAATCGGAACACTTTCGACATGTTCTTCTGTTAGAGTTCAATAGAGGGATGACAGCCAGAAACATTTGTGCTGTGTATGGGGGAAATGCCATTGGACACTATCACGGCACGAGATTGGTTTTCTCGTTTTAAGGAGGGTCTTTTAACATTAGTGACGCTCCACATTCGGGAATACCTTCGGGGTACGATGAAGATCGTTTAAATGCATTAATCCACAATATCACGTCAGTGCACGCGAGAACTGTCAAATGTGATGAACTGTGGTCGTCCCATCAACGCGTGGCAATTGCATGCAATGAGGAAGATTCAGAAGTTGGATGTATGGCTACCGAATGCTCTAAGCAAAATCACAAAACTCGGCTGGTGGTCATATGTGCGCTTGCTCGTCATCAATTGGATCGTGAACAACACCGATCATTCCTACCATGTATCGTTACTGATGACGAAGAATAGTGTCTTTATGTTAATATAAGGAAGAAAAGGAATGTTTGAGCTCAAACGAAGCAGCGCACCCACAAAAGATAATGCTACGCATCTGGTGGAACAGCGACGGTGTCGTGTAATATGAACTGGTTCCCCGAGGAGTACCTATCACTGCTCACATTTATTGTCAACAACTGAAACGTCTTGCAGACACAGTCCAAGAACAACGCCCACTATGATCGTGTGACCTGGTGCTATTCCACGATAATATCCGCCGCATTCTGCTAGACTGACAAAAACTCTATGCAGGAGTTGGGTTGGAAAGCGATAGACCCCTAGATTTTCACCTTTTCCGGTCTCTGTCGAACAACTTTGAAGGGATTTTAGATGGTTCAGTTGGTTCTGAGCACTATGCGACTTAACATCTTAGGTCATCAGTCCCCTAGAACTTAGAACTACTTAAACCTAACTAACCTAGGGACATCACACACATCCATGCCCGACGCAGGATTCGAACCTGCGACCGTAGCGGTCGCGCGGTTCCAGACTGAAGTGCCTAGAACCGCTCGGCCACATCGGCCGGCTTCAAGGGATTTCCTTTCCGGATGAAAATGTGCTCCAAACATGGCTTCGCCTCAGAACCACGTGATTTCTGCTGTGGTGGGATGGAAAAGTTGCTCCAGCGTAGGCAGACTGTTGTAAATAGTGAAGGAGAATATGTTATTGACGACTAACGTCTCTCTTACGCGTATCTGTTGTGTCTGTTAAACTTACGGAAAAAAAGCCATGAACTTACGCATCAATCCAAGAATGGTAACGTGCTAAGTTGCTGCAAGAGAGAGAACCAGAATGAAGTGATAAAGCGAATCATGCCTCCCTTATTTACAAATGACTGTCGTAATTCACATCAGCGATTGCTGTATTAATTTGGTAGCAACATCTTAGGTTCACTTTGATAACAAAATTCGAAATATTTACTTACAGTGAGCTCGAGAGCATTACGGAAAATGCAGATCAAATGACAGACGTAACAAGAGACGCGTTGTGCATCACGGAGAGGTTTGTCGTTAAGATTCCGAGTGCGTGCCTTCCAAGAAGCGACAGGAGACTAATCCTCGGGTATAGATTCCCCGAAATGGCCACGACGGGAGAATTAGCGCTTTTTTTACTGCCGTCTTTTCATGTAATAATTGTGAATGGATCAGGATTCGTGGTGGGGGTGTTGAACAGAGGGGGGGGGGGGGGGCAAAAGTACCCTCCGCCACACACCGTAACGAGGTTTGCGGATTGCAGATGCCGACGATGATACTCAGCGAGAGCAGCCAGCGCTAGTGGATCTGATGTTTGACGGAGCTCCTTGGCGCGGTGTGGGTGTGTGGAGTAAGCAGCAGAGAGGCCGTCGCGGTCCGCAGTTAACGTAGCAGCCTCAGAGGTCAGCGGCGATGCGGCGATAGCCTTCGGGGTCAGACCGGCCGGTCCCAAACCGCCGGCGGTCGCCGCGTTCCCACCTGTTCCCTCCAAGTCTCGCGCACGCTGTCTGCAGACACTGCGGCAACCCTTTCGGATCCACTAGCTTCCTCTAGCCGTTGCGGTGTGCAAGTAAGAAAGCACGTGAAACTTCCTGGCAGATTAAAACTGTGTGCCGTACCGAGACTCGAATTCGGGATCTTTGCCTTTCGCGGGCAAGTGCTCTACGATCTGAGCTACCCAAGCACGACTCACGCCCAGTCCTCACAGCAAAGGTCCCGAGTTCGAGTCTCGGTCCGGCACACAGTTTTAATCTGCCAGGAAGTTTCATATCAGCGCACACTCCGCTGCAGAGTGGAAATCTCATCCTGGAAACATCCCCTACGCTGTGGCTAAGCCATGTCTCCGCAATATCCTTTCTTTCAGGAGTGCTAGTTCTGCAAGGTTCTCAGGAGAGCTTCTGTAAAGTTCGGAAGGTAGGAGACGAGGTACTGGAAGAAGTAAAGCTGTGAGGACGGGGCGTGAGTCGTGCTTGGGTAGCTCAGATGGTAGAGCACTTGCCCGCGAAAGGCAAAGGTCCCGAGTTCGAGTTTCGGTCCGGCACACAGTTTTAATCTGCCAGGAAGTTTCATATCCACACACACTCCACTCCAGAGTGGAAATCTCATTCAAGAAGGCACGTGCTTGATGCGTTCTACGTAGACGGGCGGAACACACTTCCCTCAGTCTCCGCCCCACGCCACGCGCTCCAGCCTTTGACTACACTGGCATAGCTGGGTAACGTTATCAAAAAGTTAACTCCACTAATCATTAATCCGCTACTAAAAAAGACAACTTCGTTAAAGGTCAAAGCGTTACTTCACAGATTTATCGGAAGTTAACCATCAATCTTTAACTCGTTTTCTACTCGTTGGTCCGCACTAGCTTGAGACGTGGCGCTGCCAATTGCTGCAATGCCGAAAGATTCTCCAATGATTCTCTGTTGTATTCTTTCAACCCGACTGTTGCTACAGGCTCCACTGTCGATATCTGAGTTCCCAAGATTGATTTTTCCTTTGCCGGCCTTGTGACCAAGCGGTTCTAGGCGCTTTAGTCTGGAACCGCGCGACTGCTACGGTCGCACGTTCAAATCCTGCCTCGGGTATGGATGTGTGTGATGTCCTTAGGTTAGGTAGGTTTAAATAGTTGTAAGTTCTATGGGACTGATGACCTCAGATGTTAAGTGCCATAGTGCTCAGAGCCATTTGAAACATTTTTGATTTTTTCTTTTGGCTATCCTTGACCAGTCCCTGGCTTCAATGTTTCTTCACTGTTTCTTTCTCCGCGATTCATGTGCAGTCCTTATGCTTTGTTTCAAATTGTTAAGGCTCGAGGTGTGAGCTTTAATAGTTGAACTTTTTTGCAAGCACAGTTTGCTATCGAAAAGTATTTGTTCTCCCGATATGAATACAAAATTAACTAGTTACTTAATGCGGCCACAGATTTTCGTCAGTTGTAGAGCTAGAGTCCGAATAAACGATTTAGTTTCCACAGTCAACAAACAAAAACTAGTACTCAACGCGAACGCAGTTAACAAGTGGCAATAAACAGACGACACCTTCTTATTCTCGCTCGCACTCGATTGTTTATGTCAATCGTACATTCTCCGCTGTAGCCACACACCTACTTTACTTGAACTTGTCCGAAAACTATTCCTGCGGGCGACAAGGAGTCATTTTTGTCATAAATAATAGGTAACTAATTTACGATTAATGGGTCGTACGATTAACGGATTAGCAGTCCTGTGTCCAGATATCTTCACTGGTAACCGGCAGCGCTGGTAAGTGCTACGTCCGACCACTGTTTCTGGTTCTGACTCTCTCTAGAACTACTTACGTGCTTGCAAAACTAACGCTGTCGCCTCTTCTACATCTGCACTTCGCAACACACCTTACGGTACATGGCGGAGGGTACTTTCCGTACCATTGTCATTTTCCCCCCTTTTCTGTACCAGTCTGATTGGTTCGAGGGAAGAAAGATTCTTGGAGCTAGTTCGAATTCTTTGATTTTATTTCCATGGATATTCCCCGAGATATACGCAGGAAGAAGCAATATAGCGACGTGAACTCTCGGAACTTCAACACTAAACCACACTGCAATGCAATAATCAAGTACGAGGTATGTTCAGAAAGTAAGTGTACTAGATTTTTATATTTTTCAGGCAAAAATGTACACACATCAACAAACGTTTTGCATCAGCCCGGTTCCCAGAACTCCTGAAGACAGACGTTGACTGTGGACATCATATCACGGACACAGTCCCTTTGACTGTTCGCAGATGGGTCCGACGGCCGATCAGTTCCAGTCATTCCGCCAGGAAGGAGGTTCACGGCTCGTGTTGCCTGTAGATCAACCATGCCTAGACGGTCAATACCGCGGTTCGATCGCGTCCGCATTGTTACTTTGTGCCAGGAAGGGCTAGCACAGGGTTACATTGATGTTTTAAGCACCTTCTTGCTTCCCACAGTTGAAGAGCAATTCGGGGATGGCGATTGCATCTTTCAACAAGATCGAGCAGCTGTTCATAATGCACGGCCTTTGCTGGAGTGGTCACACGACAATAGCATCCCTTTAATGGACTGGCCTGCACAGAGTCCTGACCTGAATCCTAACTGTGGGATGTTTTGGAACGCCAACCTCGTGCCAGGCCTCACCGACCGACATCGATACCTCTCCTCAGTGCAGCACTCCGCGAAGAATGGGCTGCCATTCTCCAAGAAACCTTCCAGCACCTGATTGAACGTATCGCTGCGAGAGTGGAAGCTGTTATCAAGGCTAAGGGTGGGCCCACACCATACTGAATTCCAGCATTACTGATGGAGGGCGCCACGAACTTGTAAGTCATTTTCAGCCACGTGTCCGGATACTGTTGGTCACATAGTGTATTTTGTTGTTATTAATATTAAACCATAGGCAACTGTGGTACGTCGAAAGTAAAAGTGGCAGTAAATTATGTTTGCAGGAGAGGGGAGGGGAGAAAGAAACTGTGAGCCCTACCCAGAACCCAACCCTGTATCCGAGCCTACAATGAACGACAGCAAGGAACAGTGCCAATAGAGGCATTTAGCGTTGATCTTCATTTAGTGTTGGTATGGCGAGGGTACTTATCCA
Organism: Schistocerca americana; assembly: GCF_021461395.2. Taxonomy (NCBI): domain Eukaryota; kingdom Metazoa; phylum Arthropoda; class Insecta; order Orthoptera; family Acrididae; genus Schistocerca; species Schistocerca americana. Next base: position 239,703,906 of record NC_060119.1, on the reverse strand, counting down.
TTGCAGTGTTTATGGGGACATTAAATGAGCACAAGTATTATGTTAAGACAATGTGTTGCTTCACTTCCAGAAGACGTTCGATACAGTCCCGCACTGCTGTCTAATGAACAAAATACGAGCGTAGGTAAAGTCAGGCCAGCTGTGTCACTGGACGCAAGAGTTCCTAGAAACCAGAACATAGCGCGTCATTCTCAATGGAGAGAAATATTCACACGCAACAGTAACATCGGGCGTGCCCCAAGGGAGTATTATAGGACCATGTACTTTACACCAAACACGTATAATCCCTAATGGTTACTCGTCAGGCGAATAACTGTATAACTCCATTGAGGTAACTACTACATCTGGAGCTTAACCAAAGTTAGGTAATCAAGATGTCGGCACATCCACACGTGCTGCCGTTTCTAGAATCTTTGCGTCACCACGATTGGCAGAGCCAGCTGCCGGTCGAACCCCACCGCATAAACGCAATCTAACGACCCACCGGTGGGCGGTACTACAGAACGGTTATGAAAACTCGGACCGTGATAGCGACTGCGCTTAACGGGGTGCCTAGCTCTAGGCTGAGGCGGCACTGCCATTGCTGCTAAGACCGGAACTGCCTTGCCACGGAATGATCGAATAGCCAGGTCGAACATACTAAAGTCTTTGGACTGAAGGCGCATGTAAAACTGTCGTCGGACCAGTTTAGAGACTTTCTCTTTTATGCACAGCATCGAAAAAAACTTATTTTTACGAGGATTCCGTGAAGTTCTTACCGATAACTGGCTGACAAAGCAAGTTTAGCTTCCATTGCCCACGGAAACAAACAAAAAAAGAAAACAACATAGTATAAAATATTTTCTGCGTGTCGTTCCTTGCTGTAAAAAAAAAAATGAATGTATCTTGAATGAGCTCACGTTATAGTTGCACCAATATGTTATTTATCAAGAATCGCATATGTTTCGTTATGAAATCAATATCAGCAACCAGACAAGGAAACATCCAGGGTCAACCAGTTTTTGCATAAGACGTCATGGTTCGTCTCAGCCATATTACAACGAAAAGCAGAACACCTGTCAAGTAAGTACGCTCAGTCATTAGCTTGGTACGAATTACCGAACACACGGAACAAATTAGAAATGATTAATTTTAATGAAAGTTAAGGCTTCGGCGTGTATAAGCAGCGTAATAATAACAGCGGGAGAAATTAATACTTTATTTTCCCTCCTTTTCTACGCTTTCTTAACATTTTACTGCTCTCATATTTGTTAATCGTCTAAAAGTGAAATTAAAAAAAAATCGTTTATGCACCTGTAGACTTCGAACAATGGTTTTTTTAGTCAAAATGCTGTTAAGTGAAAAAATCGACTTAAAACTCGTAACGCGAGAACTAGTATTATTTCCTTTTACGCACGGAATCAGACGATTATCACAAAAAATCTTAAAAAAATTCAAAGAAAGCTCATTTACTAAAAACCAGAAAAAGCTTAAAAATACTGAATAATAAAAAGTTAAATACTTAAACATTTTCAATTTGTTAAATGGTGTGACCCGAGAAAAAAACTATTTCAAATATGTTTTCTATGTAGTCACAGAATATAACACAATTTTCCTAATACCTAAATAGTTCGGTTAAGGTTTGGATACCTTCAGACTGTTACTGATTACGACAAGCTATAAAGCAACAACAAAAATATTAGCTCTTGTATTGTTGTTCAGGAGGCTGTATATAGACTGATGGTTTAGTTTCTTACAGAATAACAATCGCTACCACTAGTTTCATTTTTCTTTATTTTTTGCACGAAGCGTTCCGGAAAATAATTACTATTATCAAGTGTGTTCACCGTGTACTACGACAATGTTAAGCGTGATGTTTGCAATGCGAGCGGGTGCTTTATTCTGGTAACATTACTGTATTGTGAAAACGCGAAATTTTGTAAATGCTAATATATAGTTAACGGCGAATTTCGAAATAATTTCTGGCTCCGGATTGTTTGTTGTCTTCTTATGTAGAAGTACACACACACATCCTGCACTATTTACGCAAACGACAGGTTCTACACAAAGGGACAGCAAGAAATACGTAAGTAAGATTTAGTATCAAACTTGTACAGAAGGATACATCAGTAATCACAAAATTACGAGTGTTTCTGTTACGGTAAAGTCATCAGAATAACGCAGCAGCTCAGAACACACACATAAGGCCACAAGGGGCATTATATATGGAAAACACACTTGATAATGGGAATTATTTCCCGAAACGCGTCGTGCAGAAAACAATGGAAAATCGGACCTGACAGCTGCAAATGTTATTTTATAAGAAACAAAGCCATTTTTACAGCCGCAAGCTTTCGCTACAATTTATAATGGATCAAATAGAATATATTACAGATTAGAGGCATTCTCTGAAATCAGATTAGAGTCCCGATTTGTTAGTTCCAGTACTTGAAAAAGGTTATAAATGTACACCAGTAACAGATAATAAACAAATGAGATAGATGACCATTTTTAAACATAACATTTTCAGTGAAAAGTTATTAAAAAGGGTATTAACTATTTACCAACAGATCTTGGTAGTTGTTCCTACCAGTTGAGAATTCTGCAAATAGGTACAGCAAACTCATAATAAGAAACTATAGAAAGACTTTTAAAAATTCTACTTCAGCCAAGCCCGAATTATCGGTTCGTTATTTGAAACATAAACTGCGTTACAAGAAGAAGCAGATTTTAGTTTTGGAAGCAGAATTCTTCGCAGATCTCCCGGGAGAAGGTGAAGTGTCGAGTGCTATCGTTAGAGACCCGCGGACGGTCGTAAAACGGCCAAAGTATTTCCGCGAACCGGTTGCCGCGCACACGGCACACGGTAAGGCGAGGTATGCCGATGAGCGGAGGGGCGGATAATTCCAGCAGTTCGACCGCCCTTCTAACCTATAGTCTCTCGCAGGCAAGGCACAAAATTGCCCGGGTGACTTTTTACACCGAGGTAACCCCACAATCTCGGACCATCATAAAAATATTTGATGGTTCATCACACGCCGGAAAAGCGAAAAAAAGGCACTCGCTGCCAACCGGCGCAACTGCCAATTTGTCATAATCGAGGCGGATATTATATATCAAAAAGGCAGCGCGGACGAATGCCCGCGCAATTGGTCCAATGTGTAATAGACGTGAGTTCTGGTAATTGGACAGTTCTCGGTTTTGCTATCCAGGGGAAGGCATGTCGCCTTCGTTTTTCCCTAATATTGTCTTGATCGATAGTTCATTAACGGAGAAATTGATATGGCAGCGCGCGGCCGGCCGGCCGAGCCCTCAAGGTCGCCATGATGGCAGTTGGCGATAGCTGGCGCGTCCTCATGTGCGCCGCCATCTTACCGCCTCCATTGTCTCGGCAGCCACCCGCGCGGCGCGCAAACCAGCACCTCCTCCGGTATGCGCCACTGTGGTTAGGGACCTTTCGATAGTACTGACATCGATACCACACTCTAACAAAACAGTCTCGTTTTTGTTACCCGTGGTGATTGCAGCGCCCCAAGCGGCTAGCAAACGACACTTCTGAATATGTTTACTATAGGGAGTGCATTCAGTGTCATAAAAATCTTTGATGAATAATATTCTTTCCCTTAATAACAAAAAATTGCTAATAAACACCAGAAGACCTGATCTGCAGAAAGACGTCGTATGTCTACCCAATAAAGCAGAGTTCTCTACGCTTTCAGCGAAATCAGTGAATGTGACACGTGGGAAACCTACACGGGATGTAATACCTACATTATTTAACGTATCAGATAAGCCATCACAACTGTAGCTTAAGGAGAAAACCACGCAGACGTAATAATAAATCGTCAAAAGTAGTAAAGAAGAAATCAGTTCCGCAATTTTTGCTAAACCTGAGCCACAAACGGTAAAAAACCTTCAAAACATTCGCTTATGAAACAAAAGTAATTATATTTACAAAAATATTCGTGTATTAGAAAGTCAAGTGAAGTGTAAGAGTGGGCGGATCATTAGACTCTTTAAGACCTTTAGTGTCAAGGAAAGTGCCTATGATAACAACAACAGACACCAACAGGTTGGTGGTTCTGAGCACTATGGGACTCAACTGCTGAGGTCATTAGTCCCCTAGAACTTAGAACTAGTTAAACCTAACTAACCTAAGGACATCACAAACATCCATGCCCGAGGCAGGATTCGAACCTGTGACCGTAGCGGTCTTGCGGTTCCAGACTGCAGCGCCTGTAACCGCACGGCCACTTCGGCCGGCACACCAACAGGAATGTGTGTTTGTCATACATGAAATATGTGTTTATATTGTCTTGCTTTCAGTGAAATAATCTACAAATATAAACATACCGAGCGAGGTGGCAAAGTGGTTAGCACACTGGACTCGCATTCGGGAGGACGACGGTTGAAACTCGCATCCGGCCATCCTGCTAGACATTTCCCTAAATCGCTTCACGCAAATGCCAGGATAGTTGCTTTGAAAGGGTACGGCCGACTTCCTTCCCCATCGTTCCCTAATCCAATGGGACCAATGACCTCGCTGTTTGGTCCCCACTCCCAAATGAACCAAACAGCCAACCTATACACTTATTCGAAATTTTTTGTTCATGAGTAAATTGTAGCTTATGTCAATGAATCAGTGTGATTCGGATTTTTTTAGGTGTATTTCGCAATATTTCGTGTCTCTTGGTAATTTACTAACGCATGCAACGCAAAACATAACAACTGTTTCGTTATTTAAGTAAAAAATAATTAAAAAGAAACACTATCCTTAAGATGCATGTGTCTGTCTGATTTCTCGTCGCTTGCCGTGCTTGTGTCGCTCGAGCTATCAAACGGCGAGTACTTTCGCAACAGTGTGTGTCATGTCTGTATGTATGAGACTGCGCCGATATTTTTGTGCCTCGAATCTTGATGGGACAACAAAAGCCTTCAGCTACTAGCGTAATGTGAATTCTAACTATTTAGTACACACCGTGACTCTTACTAACTTTTAAAAAACGTGATGCGACGTAGATTACGCTGAGACAAGTAATTTAATATATGACACGTGATGTCACAAATTTCGGGAAATACCCCAAAAGTGGATGAGAAATGTTGAACATGTGACGTCACCAGATGACGTAAGTCGCCGCATATGCAGCGATTGGGATCGTCTATACTACCCTCGCCAGTAAGGGGCAGTTTTACACATCGCTCCGCTAGGTTAATCTATTTTCGAACATCTTTTGTAAATGTGATCTGTTGTAAACGTAGACTTTACGAAATTGTAGACCCCATTGCAACCAATAAAAAGTTGTCCTTATTTTGTGTTCATTTCGTTTCGTCCCTTCTTTTTTGTTTCAAGATTTTATTTGGTAAAGAACATGTAGGTCATTTACTGGTAGTGATGCAGTTCTGAAGTTTATACTTATTTACTTGTGATGCAATATGAGAGGCTTTTGTTGTGCTGTACTTTGCAATTAACCAGCGGAGGCCGCGAGACCGGTATATAAAATACTGAATACTACCTCAAAGTAAACACACAGTTGTCTAACGCAATGCAAAAAAAATACTGTCTGCCAGACGCAGGACTCGAACCCTCATCCCCACGCACTAAAGTCGCGCACGTGCACCCAGAACTACACCAAAGTGAATACTTGGGTTGTGATGATCAGGTGTGACAGACCGACAGGCTCAACCGCATCTGGTGACGTCACATATTCAACATCTGTCATCAATTTTCGGGGTATTCCCCGGCATTTATGACCCCATATGTCTTATATTAAATAATTGTCTCAGTTTCAACTACGTCGCTTTGGTTTTTTTCAAACGTGTATAAGAACGACCTTGTATAGCAGACACGCCTTCACACACCATGTGCAGTCGATAATCAACATACCACAATTCAGCAGCTTGCATCAGTGATGTTTCTTATCTGCCCATTACATTAGTAAAATAGTTCAAGTACTGATTGTATCCTCAAGTTGCGTCATGCAAAAACAGCATAATTCCAATAATTCATCTTACAGTCAAATACGTCCTTTTGTGGTAAAAATTTAAAAATATTTAATGATGCAGTCAACGCCCAACGATACCGTTGGTATCGAAACAGTGGTTCCGATATTACTGCCGTAGTGAAAAAATGCTAGACACTGGCATCGATGTAAAGTGCCGTATTCCGTCTAGGACGAAGAAGGAGGACATAAAAGGCAGACTAGTACAGATAACGACGGCAATTCTGGCCAAACGAAATCTTCTAGTATCACACACTGGTCTTAATTTGATGGCGAAATCTCGGAGAATGTACGTTTGGAGCATCGTATGGTAGCGAGTCATGGGCTGTCGGAAAACTGGGACAGAACAGTAATGAAGCGTTTGAGATGTAGTGCTACAGAATGATATAGAAAATTAGGTGTAATGATAAGATATAAAGAACGAGTGAGGCTCTCCGTAGAACTGGCGAAGTGAGGACCATGTGGTGACAGGGAGAAGGGACAGGATGGTAGGGCATGAGTTAATACATCAGGGAATAATTTCCGTGCTACTAGAAGGTAAAAACTCTATGGGAAGACATGGATCGGAATACATACAAAAAAAAAGCGAAATGATCGTATGGCATTACTTGTGTGGTAGCCTAGCGCAAGTCTGTTTAATGGGCGCCATTTAGGGCGACTTTCGCGTCGATGATGATGAAATGATGATGAGGACACCGCAACAATCTGTGCCCGACCGAAGAAAATCTCCGAACCCGCAGGGAAACGAACTCGGGACCCCTCCCACGATAGTCAGCCGTTCTCATCACTCAACTACGGATGCGGACTACTTACAACAAATTACTGAGAACATTGGTTGCAGATGCTACTCTGACGGGAAGAGGTGGCGTAGGAGAGAAGTTGGTGGCTGGCCGCATCAAACCAGTCAGAAGACTTATGAGAAAAAAAAAAAAAATCAGCACGCAGGACGCCGATATAAGCGTTGGAATGTGCTCGTCATTGTTACAATCCAATCCAAGTACATCTATACAGCACATTTGTATTCGACAAGCCACTAGATGGTATGTGACGGAAGCTGCCATAGTTCTTTTATATTCTTGCTGGTGCATTCGCGGAAGGCACAGGAAAAATACGAGTAAAATGATCGGTACACTTCTGCAAGAGACCGAACTACTCTCGTGGTCATCAGTCAAAATGTATGTTACAGTAATTAATTTATTTTTTTTTGCCTCTTTTTGGAACCAAAACCATCGCAGTCTTGGGAGTAACGACGTATGCGATGCACAATGCCTAATGTAAAATGAAGCAGTCATCAATACGAAGATTGTTTTGAATACCACAGTGGTTTACCAGGCATAGTCCTGTTGAAGATGGTATGAGGTTGCCTTTTTCCGACCATTGACCTAACTTATCCATCCAGTTGTAGGGGGACCGACGCTTTAACGTAGATTCCCGAACCACTGTATTCCTAGGATTGACCAGGGCACTTTACCACTGAGCCTCCGAAATACATTGAGGGGTAGATCTCTCTTTCTCACTTGAAATAACGAAAATGTTCAGTGACAGATAATAAAAACTTGTATATGTTAATAACGACGTATTTTAGAGTATTTTTAACTATGGTAAACGGTGTAAAGTTCGGGTAATGAGCTGTCCAGCACTATACATTAATTATGATGTATAATTTAAAAATAACTATCTTCTACTGAAACATGGATCGTTTTGTCATCTGTGCGCCCATTAAAAGGTGTAGATGAACCGTGATCAGAAGAGTGAATCATATGAGAAAGCTGGTGCAGGTGTCCATTGGCCATGATTCGAACGCGACCTTAACAGGCCCTGTAATGATCACTGTGGTGCACAATGCCATTACAACTGAATTAAAATGGAAGCGTGCACTCTTACACAGAACAATGGTGCATCTCATAGTCACTCTCCATGCGAGAGTATTGCAAATGTGCTCAACAGATCTGCCCGACTTGAACAAAGGGGGCAACGAGGTAACTCAGTGGCAAGACGCAGCACTCAAATTCGGAAGAACTGCGGTTCAGATCCCCGTCCTCCCATCCAGAAGTACGTTCACCGTCGATTGACCAAATCTCTTATGGCAAATGCCGGGACTGTTTCTCTGAATATGTCATGACCTATCGCCTTCGCCCCTATTATCTTCAGCATCGTTACTAATGACCTAATTGTCGACGGGATGCTAAAGCCTAAAGGTTCTTCCTTCCAATCATTTAGTCGAGGGCACTGACAAAATTGCAAGAATCAGTTTTCGATGCAGATTAAAAATACGCAAGAGGAGATTATGATCATCATTCATGTTTACATGAAAATATAAGTTAAATAACGAAAAACACAGCCATTTTCCTAACACATCAACCCAGAATAATCTGAAAAGTGCATTTTCCGGTCCTGAAATAGAGCCACTATCTTCGAAAACTCTCATATCGGGTTTTCGGTCGCTTCTAGATGAAAACGGTAACTTAATTTCTACATGGCTACAAATTTTGCCTCTTTTGTTCACAGCTAAAAAAATGGTAAGGGATTAAGTCCTTCATTGATTTGAAAATCATAATCCTTAAATAAAACAGCTAAAATGTCCGATTCGTGCGAGATAACAGGATAGTTGCGGCAAGTGCGAAGCCGTTACTGTAGCACGCTGTACACCAAACAGTGACCGATGTAACATACTAAAGACTCAACTGAATACCGGACCCATTTTCTTCGACTGATTGGTCTACCCTTGGGTTATGATAAATTTTCCTTATTACCTATTGTTTAATCTATATTTATGCTTGGTTATCACATGAAACTGCTGAGACTATCCTTGAAATGAGGGTGGCAGCCTGTTGTACCTCTTCCATTTACCACCACACATTGTGAATATAACATGATATTATTACCTTTAGTACATAAGTGGCACCGAAAGACAGATGCATGAGCTATACCAGAAAGACAGGGTTTTGTCTGGCGGCGAGAGTCGGTAGTTTAATGCAGAGATATTTCAATGTTGGCACTGTCTTTGGGTGCAAGGAAGGCAAGTAAGGGATAATTAATAAATCTTACTTAACCGCTTAGGTTGTACCTATTTACTGAAATTACCTACAGTAGAAACGTTTCGCAGAGCTACAGAATACACGTCAGTTGCACACTTTTCGAATGTTGAATGTAACAGTGATTTTACGCTTATGTCTTTTCGATATAAGAAAACAAAGAGCATTCACGATTCAATGCGTAAAACTGCTGCTGGGTTATTTTCTGTCGTCTGAAAATCCTCCGCCCAAAATTAAATTGATGTTGACGGGCCGTTAATCTCTGACCTTCGGTTGAACGAGGTTTTCACGATTCAAAAATTAAAGTCTAAGATTATAATAGGATGCTAGCTAGACATATTCACGAAGCTAATGTTGGTAGATTAAGCATTTCAACAACTAAAATAATAAAAAAGCTCTTTGGAAAAAATATCGTGGTTTATATTGAAATTAAAATGTTAATTAAAAAGTATTGGTAATTCTTCAGTGTCAGGCTAAATACAACAGAGGTATCAGGTTCAGATATTTAGCGCCAACGTCATAGTTAAACTATTTCGCGTAAGTAGTTTCAGTGGAAAACCACTTATTAAAATAACTTTTGGTATGTCGCTGTAATAAAAGTGAGTATATGGAACGGGATTTTTCTTAACTTTTTCTACAGCACCCTTAACCGGAAGGAGAAGGCAGCGGACGTGAATGCGCACTTTGCATGACAAAATTAAAGTCCTTTCTTTCTTCCCGCAATCAGCAAAATCTGCAATTTATCACTGCCGAAGTCACAAAACTGGAACGACAATATTTCAAGCACAACGTGAAATATGCTAGTGGTTTTAATTACAAAGTGACCGCTATCTGGCAACTACCCACCGTCAACTAAGAATGATGGATATCACTCACGATTGTTTTCTCAAGTAATTGCTTTCGCTTTCCCTGTTTCGAACGCTCACTAAATGGCAAGGTCGCATAGCTACATTTTTTTTCGAGTATTCTTTCTCTAGTGCAAGTTACCGGAAAACATTTTCCTCCAGTGGGCAGAGCTAACTGTACCCGAATTCTCAAGTAAACAGCTTTGTTAGTCTTTTGCCTCTTTTGCTTCTTTTATCCAGCTCTTCTTTACTTCACAGGTCTCTGGTAGATCACACAAACATCCGTTGGAAATCTCTTTTCTTTCTTTTGTTACTAGAACTAACATATTCTATTGTCACGCACGCCACCGAACTCTGCCATTCAAGCTTTCTTTTATTCGTTTTCCTTTGCATTCGCATTTTATTATTATATTGTTGCTCTTCTTTCCTAAACCATCGCTAATGGCTGCAAGTGCATTTGCATACCTGCATTGAATACGAAAAAAGAGCACAACAGATATCTTAAGCGACTTCCGAAAATGGAAGCAGTCTTACTTGTACTACACACAAAAGTCACAGGCACCTACAGGAATAGGAGATATGTCATTGCAATAATCAGTCTTATAAAAGCGTACACTACAGGAAAGGAGGTTCAACTCAGCAGCAATAGCGCACTATCGATAAATCTAGAAGCCACTCAACTATAGGACTGTGGTCCGTAAATCAGTAAGTAGAAAGAGGTGGGATGATGAAAATCCCCGAATATTTTCACTGTTAATTCTAATATTGTTCGAATCATTTGTAATTTATTAAAAACATCACGTATCACAAGAAAACTAATTTTTCTTATCAAAAGCCAATTACATAAAAATTACCATGGTAAGTAACGTCACAAAACAATTAAATATCATTGGAATGTTGTTAGCAATAAAAAGAGTCACAGCAAAAGGCGACGCAGATAATCGTGTTCAGAAGATTTTACTCTCTGACACACGTATGAATTTGGTATAATTTTTGACAGCATTAATACCACATTGCAATTAAGACACCTTCATTAATTATAGCTCAATGGTCATGGTCACTCGTAGATTTGTGTGCTCAAGAAACACCGGTACTCTAGGCAAAAATCCGCGTGTGATTACACAAATACAGAGCCCAGGCTTGGACAAAATTAAAACTGGCATGGCGTAATGCCTTCTACATCGAAACCGGTTGTGAGCTGAGATCGATACAAACAGGTTTCAGCGACATATGCGAAGTGCTTTTACTAGAAACGCCAACAAGTCGGGAAATGCGCCCAGGAAGCGGACGAATAAATAACTGAGGTGCACAAAAACGGAAATCTCTACAAAATACGTTTATGTATAACGTCCTGCCGTACGTGAGATGAAACCGAAAAGAATACAATGTTTCGGCACGTTGCAGGAGAAAGTGGTAATTTAAAACAAACAATAAAAAAACTACAGTAGAAAATAAAACTACAGTAGAACTGTACCGCTTGTGGTCCTCCTCTTTTTAATTTTCTTTATTTCTACGAAGACATCTTTTTCGGCGTCTGTCTTCAACCTTCTGTCTCTCATTTAGTTTTTACTATGTTGTGTTTTACCATACTAAACAAAGAGAAAGATTCCATCAGTAACAGGAAAAAATACCTGCAATCTTGCCAACTAATGAGAAAGAATGAGGCATTTGATTGTCTCCTACAGCTGTGAAGTTACTTCTCGTTTCTGCATAAAACGAAAAATTTTTCACTCTACAAAATACGCCGTGTCCGTAATTTTCCACTAGCAGTGCTATCGACGTTTTCAGAGTTTTTGGCATTCTGACTGCATCATGTTCAAAAAAATGGTTCAAATGGCTCTGAGCACTATGGGACTTAACTACTGTGGTCATCAGTCCCCTAGAACTTAGAACTACTTAAACCTAACTAACCTAAGGACATCACACACATCCATGCCCGAGGCAGGATTCGAACCTTCGACCGTAGCAGTCGCGCGGTTCCGGACTGCGCGCCTAGAACCGCTAGACCACCGCGGCCGGCCCTGCATCATGTGTCTGAATAAGATGCCCACAGACTGCATGTTTCAAATCTTGGAGCTTTACGTTTTCAGTAATTAATTTATGTTAATCTGCACCATTGTGTGTGTCGCATATTTAAATATCTAATTTATTTCTTTATTTCGATGTCACGGGAATACATTCTTATCTGGCACACAGAGCACAAGAACAAACACAATGCCATCACTTCACACTTTGTCAGTTCTGTGCATGTAAACAACTCTATGAGAGAGTATGAAGTGATGGCGTAGTGATCTGTGTGCTAAATAAGGATATCAGACACACAAATAAATATATCTATGAGATGAATTTCCGGCCTAAACTTCGCACTGGAATTCTTTTTTGTTTAATATTCCACGATCGTCGGTCTTAGAAATGTGTTTTTACTTCCGTTACGTACTTCGGGGCGAAAGTTCCATCGGCAAGGTTTCCAAGATTCACTCGAAGTTTTTCATCGTAACCTGGTGAAGAAGTGCCACGTGCATACTGCGAGAACCTGCTTCACTGCTTCTGTAAAACCATGACGATGGAGCTTTCACTCCGAAATAACGCTTCGGGAATAAAAATCTGAAAAACCGAAATAAAGACAATCGACAGTTATTCATAAAATATATATATCTTTCAGTGTCTGTGTGCCACAGGAAACCGTTACGGTTTTGTTAAAAAAAAAAAAAAACTAAATTTTGGTTCGAGAGCATCAGATTTAAAGATTACGGAAAGAGCCTAAAATTCCAAAATAAAATTATTACTATTGAAAAATAAGAGGTATGTCCAAAAAGTAACGAGTATTCTTAATTCAACGTATTGTATTAGTCCGATTCGCGAGATTTTTTCGTGTTCGTTTTGGTAAGCATGTAAAAAGTGTTTGTACAGTGGTAGCGATATCGGATATTTAGTCTGTTGTCAGGTATCGATCCCAGCAGGGGTATGGTCCACTTCTTAACATGACAGGGCTCTTATCCCACGCCCACATCCCGTGGTCGTGCGGTAGAGTTCTCGCTTCCCACGCCGGGGTTCCCAGGTTCGATTCCCGGCGGGGTCAGGGATTTTCTCTGCCTCGTGATGGCTGGGTGATGTGTGCTGTCCTTAGGTTAGTTAGGTTTAAGTAGTTCTAAGTTCTAGGGGACTGATGACCATGGATGTTAAGTCCCATAGTGCTCAGAGCCATTTGAACCATTTTCTTATCCCACGCACTTCAACCGCGTGAGTCTGAGGAAGACACCAACATCCACATGTGGGGAAGAAGGCTATCCAGAACACATCGTCTTTTTCTGCGGATGATACGCCAACATCAGACACACAGTATACTTAAACCTCAACAGTATTCAAGGCATCACACACGCAATGCTAAGACGCGAAGACCAATGGATCATGTTAACACAATCACTGACTATATATCCAAAGCGACCTATAGAGAGTATGTCCGAGCCAGACAACAAGTCTATATGCAGAGACAGGAAGGAATCCACAAGCTGGAAAATAGCGCTGAAACTGACATGGAATCAGGTGATAACACTGACCCCGACGTGACCGTAAATAATCAACACAGCAGCCAAAAAATTTAGAGTAGATGCTTGATTTAGATGAAGAGCTGTGATCGGCATCGGTTGCTTGATGGACAATTCCAAGACACTCACCGTCATACACACTTGGTGAAGGGACGTTCTTCAGCTATCATCTTTCATTTCTTCTGTTCTCATTCTTCCTAAAAATATGTTTATGGTTTATAACTCGATTTTCCAAAATTTAGTAAATTTCATAAATGTTTATTACCTTTCATCTATCCTTCTTAAATGTAAGAATCTTGTTTATTTTAGAGAAAATTTTCCGAATTTATGACATGTCTTAACGTTATAATATGTCGTAACCTGTTCTCTGTCTTCATAAATTCCTATCTTCCATTCATAAATCGCTAATTTTAAGATTTTAGTTTTTTAATTACTTTTAAATTTATAACTATTTAAAGTTGCAATATTACTAATCCTTTTCAAAAATAAGAAATAACGAAATAAATAACACATTCTGTACATGTACAATTTCGTATTGTGTAAGTGCGACCTGTCTTTGCAGGTCATTCGTAAATGGCAGCAAATAAATAAATAATAAATATCAAGAAGGTTACGTATGTTTTAACAGTATCGCTGATTATTTATTTTGTATAAAAAATCGGAATATTTACATAACATTTTGCTACGATTAAGAAATAAAGCGCAGAATGTTTTATAAATATTAAATATTTCTTCTACGAACAAAAATAAGGCTTCGCGTGGATAAGCGTTTCGAACAAGGCAGTAAAGTGGTTGAATATGACGAGTGCCTTCGGCCCCTCAACATATACCGGCTGAAGAAATTGTGGAAAAAGTGAAAGAAATGGCGACCTACCGCCAGGTCACGGTTCAAGAAGTAGCTACTGATGCTGACATATCAACTGGCTCACAGCATGAAATTCTTTCGAATGTTTAGGGTTTGAACTGTGTGACCGCACTACTTGTTACATATTTGTAGAATTCAGAACAAAAACAGCGGCGAATACAAGCTGCTCAGACTCGCTAGCTGAATTTAACAACGATGCATCACTAATGAAACACGTCATAGCCGGTGATGAAACATAAGTTTACGGATATGACGTCGAAACTAAGGTTCAGTCGTCCCAATGGAAGCATTCCATCTAGCCATGCAGGAAACAAGCTGGACAAATGCGGTCAAATGCCAACGTTGTGCTGACTGTGTTCTACGACTTTACCTGTGTAGCGCATTGTGAGTTCTTGCCATAAGGTCGAACTATTAGTAAGGAGTTCTACTTACAAGTTCAACGCTTGAAGCGGTACGAAAAACAAAATCGCCAGAATTTGTGACAAAATAAAAGTCGTGGTTTTCGCGCTTTGGTTATAATGTACCTGTTCGCACTTCGTTGCTTATTCGTGAATTTGTGGCCAAAGACAAGGCTACACATTCTCCATAACCAGCAGACACGGCCCCATGAGAATTTTTTGTTCCCAAAACCGAAGTAAATCTTACAGGGCCATCGTTTTAAAAGTACAGATGAGATTAGAAACGCATCGCTGAGAGAGCTAACAGGTATTCCAAGGAACGATTTCAAGACGTGATTCGGAGATTTGAAAACACGCTGGCATAAGTGTATCATATTGAATGAGAACTGCTTTGAAGGCGGATAACAGTAATGTAGGGGAATATATCAAATTCTTATAAAAAACACAAAAATTCTCTATTTTATATCCTCTGGAAATGGCAACGCCTCCGGTCCAGATTGTTTTGATAGACTAATGCGGAGAACTGCTATGAAATAGTAGTGAAGCAGCTTAAATCACTCAATAAAACCATGTCTTCCGGTCCATATAGTATACCAGTTAGGTTCCTTTCACAGTATGGTGAGGCAATAGATCCATACTTAACACTCATATTCAGCCGCTCGATGGATGAAAGATCCGCAACCCAGGACTGGAAAGCTGAACAGGTCACACCAGTATTCAAGAAGGCAATAGGAGGAAGCCACGAAATTACAGGTCCATAGCATTAACGTCGATATGCGACAGAAATTTGAAACATATACTGTATTCGAACATTATGAATTGCCTCAAAGAGAACGGTCTATTAACACGTAGTCAACAAGGACTTAGTAAACATCGTTCTTGTGAAACACAACTAGTTCTCATGAAGTAATGAGTGCTGTTGAGAGGGAACGTCAAATTGATTCCATATTTTTAGATTTTAAGAAGGCTTTTGACAGAGTACCTCGCAAGCGACTTGCAATCAAAATGGGCGCCTATGGGGTATCGTTACAGTTGTGAGACTGGATTCGTGATTTCCTGTAAGAAAGGCGACAGTACGTAGTAATCGACGGAAAATCATCGACTAAAACAGACGTAATATCCGGCGTTCCCCGAGGAAGTGTTACAGGTTCTCTTCTTTCCTGATCTACATGAACACTTAGGGGGCAATCTGAGCAGCTCTCTTGGGTTGTTTGCAGATCATGCTAACAAAAAAAGAAAAAAAATGGTTCAAATGGCTCTGAGCACTGTGGGACTTAACATCTGAGGTCATCAGCCCCCTAGACTTAAAACTGCTTAAACCTAACTAACCTAAGGACATCGCACACATTCACGCCCGAGGCAGGATTCGAACCTGTGAACGTAGCAGCAGCGCCGTTCCAGACTGAAGCGCCTAGAACTGCTCGGCCACAACGGTCGGCTGCTAATATTTAACGTGTTATAAAGTCATAAAGTGATAAAAGAATTGCAAAATGATTTAGACATATATCGGTAAGGTGCGAATAGTGTCAATTGACTCTCAGTAATGGGAAGTGTTAAGTGATCTATATGGCTACTAAAAGGAATACGCCAAATTTCAGTTACACGATAAATCACACAAATCTGAAGGCTGTAAACTCAACTAAATATTTAGGGATTACTATTGCAAATAACTTAAATCGGAACGATCACGTTATTAATGTTGTGGTGAAAGCAAATCAAAGACTGCGATTTACTGGCAGAACACTTAGAAAATGTGACAGGTCTACTAAAGAGACTGCTTGCACTAGGCTTGTATACCCTCTTCTGGAGTATTGCTGTGAGGTGTGGGATCCATACTAGATACGATTGGCGGAGGACATCGAAACAGTTTGAAGGGGGGCAGCTCTTTTGCATTATCGTGAAGAAGGGAGAGAGTACCACGGATATGATACGCGAATTGGGGTGGCAATCAGTAAAACAAAGATGTTTTTCGCTGCAGCAGGACCTTCTCGCTCATGAAATTTCACTGAATCTTCTCATTATGAGAGTATTGCAGGGCGCTCTGTTTTAATTGTTAAAAACCATTCTAAAGCCAAGATCGTACAAACTGTTTTTATTCAAGACAACCGTTTCCAACAGTCTCAGCTGTCATCTTCAGGTGTTAAACATTTTTCTGCAGTAAAACACGTTCATTTTACGCTGGAAAAGATCTTGTACATGAGGTGCAGCGTATGATGAACATGTTTTACTACAAAAAAGAATGATTAAGACCTGAAGATGACAGCTAAGACTGTTGAAATCAGTTGTCTTGAACACAAAAAAGCATTTTGTGTGATCTTAGCTTTTGAATGGTTTTTAACGTGAAATTTCAATCACCACATTTGATCTCAAGTTCAAATGGTTCAAATAGCTCTGAGCACTATGGGACTTAACATCTGGGACTGCTGACCTTCGCTGTTTAGTCCCCCTTAAACATCCCAACAACAACTTAACATCTGTGGTCATCAGTCTCCTAGAACTTAGAACTACTTAAACCTAACTAACCTAAGGACATCACACACATCCATGACCAAGGCAGGATTCGAACCTGCGACCGTAGCGGTCACGCGGTTTCAGACTGAAGCGCCTAGAACCACACGGCCACACCGGCTGGCTGTTCTCACGTACGAAAATATGTTGTTGGTGCCTACGTACGTAGGGAGAAATGATCATGATAATAAAATATCAGCTGGCCGGAGTGGCTGTGCGGTTCTAGGCGCTACAGTCTGGAACCGAGCGACCGCTATGGTCGCAGGTTCGAATCCTGCCTCGGGCATGGATGTGTGTGAAGTCCTTAGGTTAGTTAGGTTTAATTAGTTCTAAGTTCTAGGCGACTGATGACCTCAGAAGTTAAGTCGCATAGTGCTCAGAGCCATTTGAACCATTTTAAATAAAATAACAGAAATCAGAGCTCGCAAGAAAAGAAAGTTTTTCCGGCCGGACTGGCCGAGCGGTTCTAGACGCCACAGTCTGGAACCGCGTGACCACTACAGTCGCAGGTTCGAATCCTGCCTCGGGCATGGATGTGTGTGATGGCCTTAAGTTAGTTAGGTTTAAGTAGTTCTAAGTTCTAGGGGACTGATGACCTCAGAAGTTAAGTCCCATAGTGCTCAGAGCCATTTATTTGAAAAGAAAGTTTTCGTTTCTCGCCTGCGCTATTGGTGCGTGGAACAATAGAGCAACAGCTTGAAGGTGGTTCGATGAGCACACTTCCAGGCACTGTGAACTGCAGAGTAATCATGTAGATGTAGCACTCACCCCGTATACTTAATCAACGATGATATACTTAGCGTAGAAGCTTGTCACTATTCTGACAGATACGATGTGTCGTGACCAGAGAAAGAACAGTGTTTGGGTGCAGCGCGGGCACCTGTGCGTGCCCCACAAATAGACCCACTTTATGAATGGGGGTTGGCCGCTTGCGGGTCGGCGGCCCTTGACTTCCCCGGCTGTGGGGCAGCGTGCGCGCTACGGCTGCGCTACGCCTCGGAGGGAATCGCTCGCCCCGTAGGCGAGGGCGGAGGGTAAAGGCGGCAGGGGAAAAAAGAAAAATATAAAAGGAAGGCCGCGGCACGGCGCTGAGGAGGCGAAAGCCTGTTGAATGGCCACGCCGGGGCGCGCGCGCTCCTCCGCTATGCGGCAGCGAGCATAGTGCGCGAAGCGGGCGCCGAGCGCCTTGCTCCCTCCCTCCTACCCCCACCTCCTCGCTCCCTCACCGTTCTCCACTCACGATACCTCCGTCCGGGTTTGATACTTCAATCAACATTCTCACAGTAGTGCAGGATTTTGTAACTAAAAGTTGCTACAGTCCGATCGAAATCATTTGACACTTTACACTACACGCGCTGCAGCTGCTTTCCTCCAATCAGAGCACTCACTGTCACTGCGAACCTCTCGCCGTTGGTAAATTGCCACAACAGTTGGTCAGTTCACCTTGTCCGGCTTCCTTTCTTGATGTGCTTGGATCCCGAATCCTGACGGCCAAACTTTCAGGAAACATTCCTCACACACAAAGAAAGAAAATATGTTATGTGGACATGTGTCCGGAAGCGCTTAATTTCCATGTTAGAGCTCACTTTAGTTTCGTCAGTATGTACTATACTTCCTCGATTCACCGCCATGATTTCATACGTGCTGCTAGAACATGTGCCTTTACAAGTACGACACAACATGTGGTTCATGCACGACGGAGCTCCTGCACATTTCAGTCGAAGTGTTCGTACGCTTCTCAACAACAGATTCGGTGACCAATGGATTGGTAGAGGCGGACCAATTCCATGGCCTCCACGCTCTCCTGACCTCAACCCCCTTGACTTTCATTTATGGGGGCATTTGAAAGCTCTTGTCTACGCAACCCCGGTACCAAATGTAGACAGTCTTCGTGCTCGCATTGTGGACGGCTGTGATACAATACGCCATTCTCCAGGGCTGTATCAGCGCATCAGGGATTCCATGCGACTGAGGGTGGATGCATGTATCCTCGCTAAAAGAGGATATTTTGAACATTTCCTGTAACAAAGTGTTTCAAGTCACGCTGGTACGTTCTGTTGCTGTGTGTTTCCATTCCATGATTAATGTGATTTGAAGAGAAGTAATAAAATGAGCTCTAACATGGAAAGTAAGCGTTTCCGGACACATGTCCACATAACATATTTTCTTTCTTTGTGTGTGAGGAATGTTTCCTGAAAGTTGGGCCGTACCTTTTTGTAAGTGCTAATGATACAGACGCGTTTCATAGACAGCATTAACCAAACACTACTGCATCCTTTCGCACAAGACGCGATTCAGTGTCACGTAAGTCCGCCCCTGGTAGCTGAGTGGTCAGCGTGACGGAATGTCATACCTAACGGCCCGGGTTCGATTCCCGGCTGGGTCGGAGATTTTCTCCGCTCAGGGACTGTGTGTTGTGTTGTCCTTATCATCATCATTTCATCCCCATCGACACGCACGTCGGCGAAGTGGCGTCAACTCGAAAGATTTGCACCAGGCGAATGGTCTACCCGCCTGGAGGCCCTAGCCACACGGCATTTCCGGTGTCACATATAAAGTTATTATAATCAAAGAGATCGGCTTACTTCAGATAAGCTTCGCACTACATTACGTGAAGCTGCATATTTGAAGGCTGCAATTCACAGTTGCTACTGGGGCGTCATAGTCGTAAATGATGGTGTTGGATGGTGATGGTTTGGACTGTGGGGCGCTCAACTGCGCGGTTATCAGCGCCCGTGCCGGCCGCGGTGGCCGAGCGGTTCTGGGCGCTTCAGTCCGGAACCGCGTGACTGCTGCGGTCGCAGGTTCGAATCCTGCCTCGGGCATGGATGTGTGTGATGTCCTTAGGTTAGTTAGGTTTAACTAGTTCTAAGTTCTAGGGGACTAATGACCTCAGCAGTTGAGTCCCATAGTGCTCAGAGCCATTTGAACCATTGTGAACCATTTTTCAATCAGCGCCCGTACAAATTCCCAACCCAAGTTTTGCTCAGTCAAATCTCACCACTTGCATGAATGATGATGAAATGATGAGGACAACACAAAGACCCAGTCATCTCGAGGCAGGTGAAAATCCCTGACCCCGCCGGGGTCGTAAATGTAACAACCTGACACAGCATACTGCCATAGAGCAGTGGTTAGCGTATAAACCTGTAGAGAAGAAGGTCGCAGATTCGAAACTCTTTAAATAAACCTAAATCCTTTTATTTATAAATCTAACAAAAAAAATCCGTTATCATTTTTATTCGATTAATTGGTTTAAATTTAATTTTTTTATTTATAATATTTTGCCGCATCGTTCTTACATCGTATTGACTTTGACTGTTTATCGATTGGTAACTCGCGTGTAGCAAGTGTGAGGATAGTTTCCGGTAACCAATGACAGCGAGAAACTAGTTTACATTTAGCGAGGAAGCTCATATGTTTCTGTCTGGAGCTCGCTCTTGGAGATTAGCTTCAATCAGTGTGAACAAAGCGACCGTGATTTTAGT
Organism: Schistocerca americana; assembly: GCF_021461395.2. Taxonomy (NCBI): domain Eukaryota; kingdom Metazoa; phylum Arthropoda; class Insecta; order Orthoptera; family Acrididae; genus Schistocerca; species Schistocerca americana. Next base: position 239,683,244 of record NC_060119.1, on the reverse strand, counting down.
TCTGCCGCAGACTGTTCGCCACCGTTTGCACATTGCACATCACGTTGTTAGTGTACGACATGAGTTTAAATTCAAGGTTACAAAACACGTTACCTGCCGCAATTCAGTCATTGGTCTCTTAGAATCAGCTGTCCACAGAGCATCTTGCATTTCCGTCACACATCGCGGTCCGCTGTTTCCAACACTGCTCAGCGTTATACATTAACCGCATTTGTGAAGTGACCCGTTGTGTAGGTGTGTCGCCTGTTGGCAAGCGATAGCCGGCAGCCGATGTGGCAACACTACCGCGGCAAGTGACAGACGTTAACTATAAAGTACTTTTAGTCGGATTAAAGTCATCAGCTTGGAACTGCAGTTTGCCCGTAAAAAAATGTATGACACTGAGTTTTATTTTCAACATTTCAGTACTAGTCTACAGAATTTAAAAATTTAAAAATTAATCTACTCATTATCAGGTTTAAACTTTCGTTGATGGTTTAACACAATACGTCAAGCACTACAATTACAAATTGTGTGTATGCCTTGATGTAGCGTAATTCACTATGCGTAAATCACACATCCAGTATTTGAGAATGATAGCCTTAGCGACTTCCAATGAACTTTAAAAATAAATTAAAAAAACTTTTCGAAACTTTTTCTCTCTGACTCCACACACAAAATAAAGAAAAGTTATAAAAGTTTGTCGCTTACTACCGGATTGTTGTAATTACAGTGCAACTACTACAGAGGTCCAGTGTTGGCTGCAATTATCGTACGACAGCGAAGCTAGTTAGATATTCTGATGTGTTAATACGAAACAGATTTACGCTGGAAAAAATGCAGTCCCAACTTTGGCCACCAGGGGCAAATCTGGTGCTGTGAATGTCAGAAAGACGTATAGAAAATATGGTTTGATACGTAATGGGTTAGTGAGAAACGCATAATGTTGATTTTATTGTTAACCGCCGCTTACACAGTGTGTTCAATATCAACACGAGAGAAATCGACGAGATACTGAATAGCGCCAGATTTGCACCTGGTGGCCAGAATTGAAACCAATTTTTTTGGCGTAAATCGGTCCCGCATTATCTCATTGTGATATCTACCAAGTTTCGCTGCCACAGACCTCACTGGAACTCCGTGAGTAGTTTCCTTTTAATTGTAATCACCCGCTACATTTTCACTGTTCATACATTAAAACTTTGGCATCAGGCATGACGTTTTACTTTATTACTTCTTCACTACTCCGTTCGCAACGGATTTTGCAGATGGTATCCACATATACTACTTAACGCACAAGTAAAATTATATCATTGTACGACATGTAGTTCCTTAGATATGGCATCATAAATGTTGAGATGCGTCAACAACTATTTGAGTATCTATAACCTTTCTTTTTAATAAAGAAGAAGGAAGCATAAAGAAATGGTCATTATATTACTAATTCAGCCAGCCGGAGTGGCCGAGCGGTTCTTGGCGCTACAGTCTGGAACCGCGCGACCGCTACGGCCACAGATTCGAATCCTGCCTCGGGCATGGATGTGTGTGATGTCCTTAGGTTAGTTAGGTTTAAGTAGTTATAAGTTCTAGGGGACTGATGACCTCAGATGTTAAGTCCCATAGTGATCATAGACTTTTTTTTTTACTAATTCAGCAAAGCAACATAATTAGGGTTTTGCATCTTCAGCCATAAATGTTTTACATGCTTAACGTGAAATATTTAACACATTCACTCATTTGTGAAGCAGTAAGACGTTTGCAGCTATTTTACTCAAGAAAGTTCCATTCTTTAAAGAATCGCGGTTTGGAGGGAGAGGGAGGAGGTGGGGAGGGGTTACTGGCTGGGAGAGAATAAAGAAAATCAGCCGTGCGCTTTCGAGTGAACCAGCACAGCATTCTCCTTTAGCGATTTAGAAAAATCAGGGAAAACTTACATACAAATTAGTGGGCTGGGATTTGAAGTGGCGCCGGCCGGTGTGGCCGAGCGGTTCTAGGCGCTTCAGTCTGGAACCACGCGACCGCTACGGTCGCAGGTTCGAATCTTGCCTCGGGCATGGATGTGTGTGATGTCCTTAGGTTAGTTAGGTTTAAGTAGTTCTAAGTTCTAGGGGACTGATGACCTCAGATGTTAAGTCCCATAGTGCTCAGAGCCATTTGAACCATTTGAAGTGGCGTCCTCCCGAATACGAGTCGAGTTGTGTATCGCTGCTCCATCTGGCTCGAAGTGAACTGTTGGATGGACGTCACATTGCGTATAACAAGTAGAAAACATAGCTCTCCTTGAATTTGCTGTCTTCAAAAGAACTTTCGAAATAATTATAGCGATAATACCGATGTCCTGGATCTTCTCCTGAATAGGTAATCAAATGAACATCGCAAACAGCTCACATATAAAGAAAAAAAACGTAGCTCTAGTGTGTCACAATAAAACAAACGTTAGGAAATAGGTGTATGTGTCATTAAACGCTATGCGTGGGGAAGCAAAAATGCTTTAATGACGAGCAATTTCTGTCTTTTAAATTTCAAACCGATAAACCGTTTAAAAATAGGCACACCTCGAAAATTTATTGTCGTTTCATATTAGGAAGGGAGTTTGCGTCAGTATCGTTCTCACATTCGTGACGACCGAACGTAGCGAACTGTTCACACTCCGAGTGAGGCCTATGAGTCTCGAATTTACGGTTATTTTATTTATTTTTTATTTCTGTTATCGTACGATGCCTCGTACGCTGCTAAGGCGTTGGTTCTGTGTTACCGATTTCTGTTTCCCGACGCTAACAAAACGAATTATCTTTTCTTCATATATTTTTTGTATTAGAAAACCTAAAGTTTTAAAACAGTAGAAATCGTGAGATCACATCGCCTCGACCATGGGTGAAAATTCATACTATCCTTAAAAACCGTACCCTTAATGTTTTAAGCAAAATATTGTTATACTTTAACCTATGCAGACCAGAATTGGGAGAGAGCTGTCAACCATGGCGTTACTTGCGTGTTTCATTTTCAAATATATGAGGCCAAAGAGCCAGTTGAATAGCAGAAACTCAGATGACAAGAGACACCATTTCATCAACAACACTTCGTGAAATAAAAAAGAACGTGGCTTTGCAGGTAATCAAGACTGTGATGGAGTACATGGTATCCAAGAACGTTGATGGAGGACATGGTATCCAAGAACGTGCAACAAATTAGCTAACGGACAACCAAGCTGATACTTTTGCACGTGCATCTGTTTTACGTTTTGATGATTGCATATTAGAATCTCATTTGTTCAGGTCCTAATAACTTAAGTTTTCGGTGTATACTACCAACTTTATAAAGTATTTTTTCTGTAAAAATGTTTTATCATTTGTTAATATTGTTTGGATGATTAACCAGCCCAGCATTCGCTTGGACGAGTGATACCGCAAATAAACCATTGTCAGATTAGCAGGCGGAACCGACGAAAAGACTACACACAGATTTCACCTGAAAAGAAAGATTGAATAATTCAGTCAATGTGCAAAACTAGATCCGACTGAATCGACTGCTTTCGTTTGGTTGCTATTATGGGGTAGTTTCACCCGAAAGGCATTAAGTAATAACAATGCAACCCATACGTGAAACAACAACCGAAAGAGTCAATTGTTTTATAATGACTGACTGAATCGATTGTTTTCATTCGATAGTTCCCATCACAATCAGCTCCAGAAGGTATTTGTAGGGATAATATGGCAAGCTCAATGTGCAGAGACCTTTCCGTCGTTTATGCCGAGTGTTTTCGAAAAACAATGGGAAATGCGAGCGAAGATAACGAGCAGGTGCGACAACCTGGTTCACGCCGCTCAGTAGGTAATCCATCGCCTACTGTACTATAGCAAAGCACAGCGCAGGTGCCGATACGCCACTACTCGCGTGCCGTACGCTCCCGCCGACCAACTAATTTTTAGTCCACACGCTTTTACGGCTAATTAAATATCTCCCGAACAATTAGTCACGGAACACTTAGGAAATCGTTAATTTACGTCCAGGTATTAGTCTCCGCGAGGTCCCGGAACCAGAAGAAAGATGATAATGAAAGTTTAAGCACGCTACTGACGGCAGTAACAGAATCCCCGGCTGGCGCGCGGCGCGGCCGGCGGCAAAAAAATGAAAGAATAAAAAAACGAAGCGTGGCCCATCACCTGGCCGTGATGGCGTGAATACAGATTGAGACGGGGTCAGGACCTGACCCGCTCGCCGGGGAATAACCACACTGCCACAATGGATCAGTCTATTACCCTGACATAATGGAGGAAAACTCCTTCCTCGTAAAACGTGACCACGTCGCAACTGCCCTCTAAACGTTTCCCAAAAAAGTGCGCCCGCCAACGAAAATTCGGTCCCACGGGTGGCGCAAGACTCTGTGCGTGAAAGGAAACGTCTCTAAATGCGCCATATTTCTGTCACGCTAGAATGTAACGACGCACGGCAGCAGCTGCGCTCGCCATCCCTGCGAGGCCGCATGCGGGGCACAGCTTGATACTGGATAACGTTAAGAAAAAGAAGAGGAAAATTGCTAGGTATCTAAGATCGTAAGTTATGCTGTTATCCCATGACGGTGCAAGCATCTCCAACGGGTACAATATATTTCAAACAACATTTATGTATAAAAAAGAGGGAGATACATTTGGCATCTAGAGTGTGTCTAATGACATACAAGAGATCTAACGAAATACCTAAAATGTGTGTACGACGCAGCGATCGCTTTGCACTTTTTATTGATGAATTAAGTCAAAATTTTAATTTTTATTGCTTCACAGGTTACTACTTTCACCATATTATCCCGTATGTTGATATGTGATCAAGTATACTGTAACGACATGTGACGAAATACACTGCATCAGATGACGACCTATAAGACGATGAGATCACGGCAAATGCCGAAAATAGTAACGCGGGAAACACGTACAGATAAGATCTCGACTGAACTTATTAGTCAATAGACCCGAATAATAACAACTGCAATTTTATCACGTATACAGATACCAAAGCTACAAAAATGCTCTGAAGGCTGACTTGCGACATCGTTTTCATTTACTGTAGTACCAGTCTCCAATGGAAACACATGTACAGCGAGACACGGGCAAAAAAACAGAAAAGATCATTCACAAGAATACGATTTGTATCTTCAGTATGAGCGTGTGATCAAGTATACCTCATTTCATAGTTACCGGTGAAATGGTGTTGTGGACATGACAAATTCCTTCTTATAAGGGGCGTTCTTTTTAGAAGATTGAGTTTATTCAGGATTCCAATAACACACTTTCTTCCCAATTCTTTTGACCACAAAACCCTATTTTTCAACATAATCTCAGTTCAACGCGACGGCCTTACGTCACCTTATTGGGAGGGCTTGTATGCCTCCATGGTACCACTCTACTAGTTGACGTCGGAGCTAATGTCTTGCCGCACCAATTACCTATCCATCAAGCATATAGTGCTTCCAGTGGAGTAGTGCTTCTGTTAGGCCCCGAGGAACTTAAAGAGAGACGGCCAGAGTGGCCGAGCGGTTCTAGGCGCTACAATCTGGAACCGCGCGACCGCTACGGTCGCAGGTTCGAATCCTGCCTCGGGCATGGATGTGTGTGATGTCCTTAGGTTAGTTAGGTTTAAGTAGCTGTCGGCAAGACTCAGCGGAGCAGCGCCTCTGAGGAAGTCCAGCGCAGCCTGGACGTAACGTAAGGAGCAGAAAAGTTCTTGGACCACGACCTCACATCCCGAAAAGTATATCAACAGCTATGTCATCCGGTCGTGAAAGCCTTCATTCTAAGTTTAAGTAGTTCTAAGTTTTAGTCGACTGATGACCTCAGAAGTTAAGTCCCATAGTGCTCAGAGCCATTTGAACCACTGTTTACGAACGGCTGTGCGAGTCGGTGTATACCATAAGACTTCTAGCAAAATAATGCAAAAGTACCTAACGAGCGGTTAGTTACAGAAGCGATTTTGAAAAGCAGAGGGTCTTTGAAGTTGAAGAGGAAACAAAAAATATCGTAAAAAAAATTAAAAATGGAGACTACACTGTTTACTTTTAAAGTAGGGAATATACTGGAGTAGGACAAAAATCGACCGCTGTGAAGATAGATGGCGGTCTTTTGTGGAGCCGGAGACGTCGAGAGGAAGGCAGCATGTACAGCTGCAGAAGGTTTCCCGTCCTAAGGAGGTGCTTCGAGAGCCTTTTCCCGACAGTGAGCCGCGCAAGGCTCTGACCGACAACCCCGGCCCGGCGTGGCAGCTCCCAACACGTGTCCGAAAAGCGATTCGAGGAGGAATCGACGACCCCGGCGATAGCGCGCCTCGGACGCCGCGGCCAGCCGTCGCGCTCGCGTCGCCGGCCGAAGACGTATTTGTTGGCGTCGGTGGACAGGTCGGATGCGCGTGCGGCCCATACGCAAGCGGCGCTGGCGCCAGGGAGGCGTGCGTGCCAATCAGACCCCCCACCCCGCCGGGCGGCGCCGGGGACGGCCTACCCAGTGGCGCCTCCTCCCGCACGCTTCCGCACCTCCCGTTCCAGCGCGCAAGTTCCTGATTGACAAAGGAATACCAACTCTGAAGTCCAATTCCTGCTTTTTCAGCACTGCAGTTTCCATGTCGCGTTAGCACCTGATTTTAATTCCCGGCTTATACTTTATCATTGGACACTGCATTCCACGAGCCGTTCTACCTAACCCTTTGAGTATCAGTAGTCTCTGCCTGAAACTACGATTTCAGCAATTTTTTTTAAAGTACTAGTGATGTTAGCATGTGGTTGCAAGACAGAGACATCTAGTGGTACGCTGAGGTACTTCTACGAATGTAGTTCATTGTAGCAGTCACTTACGGCGTTCAAAGCAACAGTCGGCGCAGACATTGTGCTAAGTGACTGTAGGAAACTGTGACATTTTTACAGCAACCATACTGAGGAGATCACTGACAATGAAAGTAAGTATATCTAATGTTACTGTATCGTTGGTCGGTCTGGTACACTGGTCAGCATGAATTTTCCTTGTAGGTGATTTTCCACGTTCACGTAGATAAATGCAGGGATAGTTCCCATCTCCACCTTTTAGAATACGGTAGACAAACAGTTAAAACACCCATTTCAAGAAATTATGTATATGATGGGAGGAGAGATTTCAGAAACATATTGTCATAAAATTTTCGAACGCTTCAATAGTCCTTCAAACCATTTCATCGCTAACTGCTTTATAATGAGTTTAGCACAATCTCGTCTTTGTCTCCTCTACAGCAGTTGAATTCCATTGCTCCTTTCTTACCTTTGGCCAAGTGTGTTAGGTCGTTAGCATTGCTATCTGTTTCCTTCCAACTTTTAACAGTCTCCTGGTAATGTTGTTCTCTTCCTTTCCTACTCATTCCTAAAGAAAGTTAAATCACACGAACGACAAACAGCAATATTACCCCTTTCTTTCTTAATGTATTTTTTTTTTTTTTTTTGAAGTCTCCACATGTATTGTATAAAAGTTCCTAGCAGTTGTGTAGTGCCTACTGTTGTGATCTGCAATTTATTTTATTTTATATATTACTGCCAATTTTTGTTCTCGTGTTTATAATTTTTTTACCACCATTAAGTGAACTACGCAGTAATTGTCCCGCGACAGATTACAAAGGGTGACATTTAAAATGAGAAGAAAAGTTTAAAAAATAGCTGGAACGAAAGCGATAACGTGTAATGAAAAAAAGGAAAGTGACAATTTAAACGTCAATTTATGGAAGGCAAAGAAGTGAAATTATACTAACCAAGGAATCTGTAGTACACGACGTTTCCAATCACAAATGTACTTATGTTAATAAATTCGATAAGGAAAGAAGATTGGGGCCTACCGTCTTGTCAATGACGTCGTCATAAAGGGAGGTGCACCAGCATGCAGCAGACAGCGTTAGGGAAGGGAAGTGAATGTGTCCTTTCGAAAGGAGTCGTCTCTACAGCCCCTTTAAAACAATAAAGAAAACGTAGAAACGACAGAATCGGGATGGTCTTGATAGAGCTTATTTTTTTCGTCCTTCACTGTCACGTGTGTGTACAAAATAAAAGTTTGTTACTCGAAAGTGAAGCAAAATACAAAAAATAGTATTCTACATGAGGGTGGTGGTTGTGAAAATCCCACTATGTAATCCTTTATGCATTTCTTGCTTGCCATTGTTTTATAGCTACTGTAAACGTATCCTCTCTAAATACTAATTTTTCATACTGGACAGACCAGTTTAACAGTTTGAATTATCGCTGAGATGCTGCCTGGCATGCAATCCTTCAGGCGTAACAGAAGGCTCTCCCATTCTGGCATCGCCGTCACGTATCCTGAAATTACTTTCGCGAAGTCGAGTCGCATCTATCACCCATAAATCAGGCCCTCGCGGTCTGAATGACAACAACGGCAGAATTACAAAACCAGTGGATAGAACGTGAATACAGTTCTTCTCAAGTCCAAAACTACAATGAACTGGAATCTTTCGGATATCAATACTTCAAAGTATACTTAGTGCGCAGCACGGAGAGACATTTGTTGGAACGCAAAATAGAAATGGATTAAATACAAAGCTAAAATGATTCCATGGCTGACAGAAACATCGCCTTCACTTCAGATGCAGATCGTTAATAGGAAAGTTCCTTGCGTCTTTAGAAACCTTGCAAACCTTGCATGGTTTTGTTCTATCAAACTGTATACTGCTGGAATGGGAAGCAAAGACAAGTATTTCACCATAAATTATGCCTCTGTAAATTAGTCTACGCTACTCGTGACCCCAAAAGAGAGCCATGAGGTGTAGTATCGCTCTACCTGTCTTCAAACAATCAATCAAATTCCCGGGGAAACGCCTATGCGACGTAAGAACTGGACATCTATTCCAGGTATCTATCTCGAGTTAGCAATTTCATGTTGTAGGACTGTTCACAACTGGAACGTTGCTAATGATGTTAGTACATACAATTAACACACCATTCCCAACCTTTTTGGGCAATACGACTCTGCGCTGATTCTATAAATGTGATCTGTCAACCCCTCTCCAATATTCCTTTCCACATGAGTGTCCTTACCAGTGTCGAAAGGATTCTAATCGTCCGCATATGTATTGCGATATTTACACAGAAAATTGCAAAACAGGTACACATTACTAAAAGGGCCTTTTAAAATTTCCAAAATCTCCATCGGATACGGTACAAAATCCATCCAATCTTCATGTGGTTACCTTTTTGAAAATTAGAAATTAAATGGCTCTGAGCACTATGGGACTTAACAGCTGATGTCATCAGTCCCTTAGAACTTAGAACTACTTAAACCTAACTAACCTAAGGATATCACACACATCCATGCCCGAGGCAGGATTCGAACCTGCGACCGTAGCGGTCGCGCGGTTCCAGACTGAAGCGCCTAGAACCGCTCGGCCACGCAAGACTTCCCATTTAGCTTCTACACTGTAACGTTTCCTGTAGAAGAGTTCTCTTTCTGTTTCTGCATACAACCACCTCACTTCCAAGTATCTTGATCCCCACATTCTTCTTGTAATCTTCCATAGAGCTTAGTTCCCAAATGTGTCATAAGGCTACCGCAGCGATCCTCTAACTTCATTTCTGTCTTGGCCATTCTGCCGAAATCTTCCGGGTTTCCCGAAAAATTCAGGCGATATGGGTTTCAACACTGATGTTGTAGACGAGCGATACACTCGCCATTGCCTAATTAATGACCTAGGATGTGATTAAAAAGCTTCCTCCACCACATCTTTATTTATTTCGTCAATAATCCTCAAAAGTCATCAGAAATGCATCTGCAGAGAGTGGATGAGAACTGAAGAGCTGGAGTATAGTGGAAGTGATCCGTAAGGCGTGTTCGAAACGCTAAACTGGAAGAATGGAAAGCAAAGATCTGATTTAAATTACTGTTCTAGCACACACATGTAACAAAGAAATCTGATAGTAACAATTTCTGATAATGATATCCTGACACATGCTGAGTCTTTAACGGGTAACCGGTCTGTTTATAGTCATCCAGTTTGGTCATTGGTTTCAGTCATATTGACAACTGCCCGAGTATTCACTGGCAGGTGCTGAAAGCAATAAAATTGAAATATTTTTTTTCCAAAATATGTACCCGTTTTGTATGTAATCGAGACAATATATTCAAACACTGATTTTCACGTCAAACAAAGAACACATTTAAGGCAAGAATTAAATAATCATGGCAGAGTTAAACATTTAACCCACATGTTCTAGATTCCAGGCCAGAATTTCTTTTCCTCCTTTCACCTCTGGCAATGCTTCGCTAATGTCAACAATGCCATTATTAATTTGTTTGGTTCACAATTTAAACTGTAAGCACCACTTACAAATTGGTGGACTGGGGAAGGAAGAAGATGATTAGGCTTTAATTTCCCGTAACAGACGATGATCTTAGAGGAGGAAAACAAACTCAGATTGCAGAAGAAAATCAACCGTGACTTTCGCGAAGGAAGCATCTCGTTATTAGCCTTAAACGACTTAGCCAAATTACGGAAAACGCAACTATGCGTGGATGGACGTAGATTAGCGCCGCCCTCAGTTTGAATAAAATCCCTTTGAATGTCAGGTCACGTCGTTATGAAACACTAAAATAACTGCACTCAACGTTTCGATCGTCTACGCAGTGGTCGTCTTCAGGGCGACATGACTATAGTTTATTTTGAGACCTTCACCAAATACCCCCGCCCCCCTCCCTCCGGTACACATTCAGTTCTTTAAAGATTCGAATTCCCATGAACAGCCAAAATGTAAAGAGCGATAAACTTTCTTTCTTTCATTACTTTTTCAGAGTTTCGAAAACGTTGGGAATTACGTGTAAAATTTGCTAGGTCTCTAAGTGGTTTCCTTCTCAAACACTGCATGAAGTGAGTTACACTGACTGAAATTTTAATACTTGTACCGGGTCAAGTGTGGACTATAATTATCGTATGGCAGCGACACTTGGTAGAAATGCAAAAGCGTTAATGTGGACTCCGTTTACGCTGAAAAAAAAAATCAGTTCCAATTTTGGCCACCAGGTGTAAATCTCGTTTCTTGTCTCCGGTGCTCATATCGAACAAACTGTGTAAGCGACAAGTAATAATAAAATCAATATTATACCTTTTCCACTTGACTTATGTGCTCACGCCCACTCCTAATCAATTGCGTTTAAAGTGTCATGTTTGCACCTGTTGGCCAAATTTGGAACTAATATTTTTTCGCGTAAATCTGTTCAGCATTAACGCATCAGAATATCTACCAAGTTTCGCTGCCATACGTGCTACTTCACGTATTGTGATAAGCCTTTAACGTAAGATTATACCGCTTAACTAGTTGATTATGACATATTTTAAATTTTCTAGACTGGTCAATAATTACATGAATTAATCGAAATCAAATATTTCTTGCCCCTGGAAGCACTTAGATAGGCGGCCTTCAACTGGCCGTTTAGTAATAAAAAACGGATAATGACACGGGCTAACACGCAAACGTATTTTATTCAAATGTGTCGGTTGCACTGAGCGCAGCGCCACCTCGCTTTATATACCAGGGGAAGGAAAGTGTGTACGCCTCCAGTTCGATCGTAACTAGTAAAGCACAGTGGCGTTAAACTATCTTATGGCATACGATCGCTTTATGTGAACGCTCGTAAGGGCGAAAAAAAAAAAGACAGCTCTTCCTCAGAACTCAAAGAGAGCACACTCTGAAAAGGCTACAGAATTTATGTCGAATTCGTCATTATCCCAGCGCGGCGTGCGTTGAGGGAAATCCGAACCGAAGCGGAACTGTTGCGGCGTCGCGTCCGCGCCGGCACAAAGCGACCGCCGATCGGAGGTGAGAAAGCTGGGCTAGAGTAAACCCGGATTTATTGCCTCAGTTCTGTACGCCTGAAGGGCCCCTCTGACAATGGCGCCAAGGTGGGGACATATTTTGTGCCGCTTTGTGCCGCCGCGGTGAACTATGAGCTACAGATGTCGAGCACTATTTCACTGTCTTCCCTCCCCTCGCGCCGAATGCAGCTGTGCGTCAGCGGCGGAGATACGGCGCGAGCGACAGCCGAAGTCGCGTCGTCGCCGCGGAGAACCGCGAGCCAACTTCGAAAACTCGGGATGGACGCCACAGTTAAGTCAGACGGTTCCAGGTTCTATCTAGCAGAAGTGCTCCACGGCGGAAGTATAATAACGTCTGACATATATGCGAATTTCAGTGATGATGCAGGCGAATAAGTTGACTCAGTCTTTCTAGATGTGGAGTGAGTGTTCGACAGTGTGTTACAATCAAAGACACGATCTTACGGTGTATCTTAGCACACACGTGATTTGTTCGATGACTGGCTGACTAACAGAACCCTGTAATCTACACTGGACGCCGTATGTTTTACATAAACAAAAATTATGTAAGCTGTGCAGCAAAAGAGCATACAGGAACAATCTTTTTACAGATCAGTGCAAAATCTCGCCTCTGCCCATGACATCCTTATAAAGAATGTTGCACAAATCAAGTTACACACTTCTAGGGCTTGTAGAGGGGACTTAGCAGATCAAGTTTTGCGTAGGAACCCATGTCCGGAAACGTCATCCAACAGCGCTACACAGCGTCGAAGTTATAAGCGCCGGCGCAAGTAAATGTATATATACCGGATGATCAAAAAGTCAGTATAAATTTGAAAACTGAATAAATCACGAAATAATGTAGATATAGAGGTACAAATTGACACACATTCTTGGAATTACATAGGGTTTTATTAGAACCAAAAAATACAAAAGTTCAAAAAATGTCCGACAGATGGCGCTTCATTTGATCAGAATAGCAATAATTAGCATAACAAAGTAAGACAAAGCAAAGATAATGTTCTTTACAGGAAATGCTCAATATGTCCACCATCATTCCTCAACAATAGCTGTAGTCGAGGAATAATGTAAACAGCACTGTAAAGCATGTCCGGAGTTATGGTGAGGCATTGGCGTCGGATGCTGTCTTTCAGCATCACTAGAGATGTCGGTCGATCACGATACACTTGCGACTTCAGCTAACCCTAAAGCCAATAATCGCACGTACTGAGGTCTGGGGACCTGGGAGGCCAAGCATGACGAAAGTGGCGGCTGAGCACACGAGCATCACTGAACGACGCGCGCAAGAGATCTTCCACGTGTCTAGCAATATTGGGTGGAGCGCCATCCTGCATAAGCATCGTACGTTCCAGCAGGTGTTTATCAGCCAGGTTGGGGATGATCCGATTCTGTAACATATCGGCGTACCTCTCACCCGTCACGGTAGCAGTCACTGACGTTTTGCTGTCCAGCGCCATCCGTCGTATATTTTGTGAACTTTGTTTTGTTTGGTTCTAATAAAACCCCATGTCATTCCAAGCATGTGTGTCAATTTTTACCTCTCTATCTACATTATTCCGTGGTTTATTAAGTTTTCAAATTTATACTGACTTTTTGATCACCCGGTATATAGGGTGACTCCGTGATGACGTTACAAACTTTCTAGGACGGTGGAAAAGGATAAATGTATCAATTTGAGGTACGAGTCCCTGTACCGGAAACGAACAATACAAAAGTTATAAGCGTAAACCGTTCTGATACCTCTGACAGTGGATTGTATCTGTCGGTACTGTTGTTACTAAGATTGTAGGGTAAGCAACTTCCAGACGTGGCACTGTGGACCAAAACAAGAAAAAACGTCCAGTAAACATGGGCGCTAAGATGCGTACCTTAAGAGCTATGAGAACGTCTCCGGACATGGGTTCCTATATAAAACTTGGTCTAGTAAGTCCCCTCTACAAGCTCAAACTGTAACTTGAATTGTGAAACACAATGTAGATATAGTTGTAAGAACTCGGAAGACAATGGAGGAGGCATTCAGTACAAGCGGGATACATGGGACTCAATAAAACCAAAAGAAAACAAAATATATGCTGCCGGGAAATCACGCAAGGAGAAAATGTCACCCTCAATAACACTGGACAATTAACCTTTTGAGAGAGCTGAGCAACCTACATATCTGGGATCGAGAATCTAGTCAAATGGCTCCTCTTATGAAATTAAACAGAGATTAATAGCAGCCAAAAGAGTCTATTTTGCTAAAAAGAAGACCATTTTCCTCAAGGATCTTACCTGGTATCTCCAAATTAACATTTAAAAAAATACGTATCGTACCAATGCTTAACATCGGAACATACTGGAATGCTAGATATCTTTTAGAGAACGGTTCCACGAAGAATCATGATCCCAGGCTGTGAAAGAGAAAGATAGAGGATGAGGTACAATTATGAAGTGTACATTGTAACAGCTATTTCTTTTTTTCATTTATTTTTTATTTTTTCAAGAGCGGATCGCTTGCGAAATGGAAACCATAAAGAAGATCAAAAATGTTTTATGTGCAACATGATCTTCCAACTACTTCTCTATATAATTGCTGCTCCAACTTAGACATTTTCAGAGCTTGCTATTAACTTTCCAATACCCTTGTCATAGAAGACAGCTGCCTGTGCTTTGCGCCAATTCCCTACGCTGTTCTGCTGTTGTTGCCTGTGCCAGTATACTGTCATAGACAGTAGTTAATGTTTCATGTGAGCAAAGGGATGAAAACCAGAGTGAGCCAAATCCGGGGTGTATTGTGAGTGACCAAGCACTTCCCATCGAAAACGCTGGTGGAACATTTTCACTGCCCCTGTAGAACGCGATCGCGAGTTACGTTATGTAGGCTGCATGAAAAGATTTTCCCTTGGTACAATGCTAACACCATCCACCCCCGGAAAGAAGAAATCGAATAACAGCACTTGGCGGAAGATTCTATTGCTCTAGGCATCTTAATGTGCTCAATGTGTGCTTAAAACTGTAAAATGTGACGCATTCGATGGGCGTACTAGAGACAGCGCGCAACACACCCGCGCAAAGCTTCATCTGATTTTCACTGTGGTTTTAACTTGACGAGCGATCGGAGCTTGAAAAAAAAAATATTCCCTTGGTACAATGCTACGAAGTTGTACCTATTAGAAGAATAGCGAAATCAGCCAGATTCAGATGGGCGGGGCACGTGGCAAAGATGAGTGATATGGAAATAACTAAAAGTATGTTAGATGAAAATCTAAGGCATCAGAGTGGACGGAGTCAACTAAGAACCAGCTGGACGGATGGATTCACAGAGGACCTGCAGAAAATAGGCTGTACAGGATGGAAAGCTGTAACGTTGGAGCATGATAACTGGTGGAGAGGCTAACGTTCACAATGAACTGTACAACTATAGGAGAAGAATAATGTTTTCATGGCGTATACATTAACGATTTGTCGGACAGGATCAGCACCACTGCAAGCATGTTGTGTACGAAATGTATAACCGTTGGATATCAAAAGGAAATGCAGAAAGATTTGCATAAAATTTTCACTTGCTGTAATAAATGGCAGTTGACTATAAATGTGTATAAATTCAAGAGATTGCCTATAACGAAGAGCAAGAATCCGATAGTGCCCGATTACAAGATGAGTGGTGAAAAACTTGAGCACGTCATATATTGTATATAGTGGCAATGCTAAGAAGCGATATGAGATGGGCCTATTACGAAATATCGGTAGTAAAGAAGGAGAATGTAAGACTTAGATTCGTCGCATGGGAAAATACAATGCTCCTGTGCAAAATATCGATTCCCAGACGCTAGTGCGATTAACTATTGAGTATTACTCCAACGTATGGAGGCCTTATGAGGTAAGTATGACAACAGACATAGAATTAATTCAAGCACGTGCTGGTAGGATTGTTTCAAGTCGGTGCCGTATTTCTCAGTATTACAAAAGAAATGTCTTAATTACAGTCTAGGGGTGTTCCGCTGGACAAGAACTACTGAAATTCGCCAACTATTGCAAGAGAAATACCTCTAAAGATAATAAAAAAAACGGAGCACACAGACTATCGAGAAAACTAGACGGTACCAGGCACAATATCTGACAAATCGAAACTACTACAAGGTCAATAGTTCGTAGGAGATGGTACAGGTACAAAGTACCCAGACCAATAGCAACAAATGGCAATATCTAAGATAATATCAAAGTAAAACAGACTCTTCATGCAACCCTACAATAGGTAAACCTAAACAATACAGAGTGGTCAATGACCCACCTGTGTGACCAAACTACCTTTGAAACTACAAATAAAGATAAAACACGCCTCCGCCCATCAGCCTAGCCTCATATATTTCGCGTAGGGGGCTTGACGACAACGTTAAGAGAGACTGTCTTCAGGTTGCAATTTACTGACACGAGACTGTCAATGTGCAGAATTATTTAGCAATCGAAGACCGCAGTTAGCCCGGGCAATCGCTGCCTCCCCGCGACTACATCCTTGGATTCGTCCGCTGCGGGCAGTAGGAAGCACTAGTGAACTTTCGTGCAGAATGCAGGGGAATTAGAGAAGCGTGCTCTTGGGCTATGCAGATTAGCCCTAGACAGTAGGCGGAGGCTCACGACATCTGGGGTCGCGCGTCAATGAACCGCGGAAAGGTGACGGCCGGCACCAAAGATCATTCATCCTCAGCATCCGGCTCAAGAAATTTTATTATTTCCCGTCCTCGCAACAGTGAAAACAACAACTGTGTCCAATCTTCTTACATATATCTTTTCAACTGGCGAAATATGCGACTATTAGCGCTACATTCCGCAGATTTCCCCTCTCCAGCCCCTTCTTCTGGAGTTGCAGAGGAACGTCTCAATCGGTGCAGGAACACATGACATTTTGCAGACCGTGAACATGTAATAAGATAATTGACGATGAGCACAGTTGCCACAAACCAATTATGACGATAATATAAAACTTGTTCATAAGTTTTTGTGGCTGGTTGCGGTACAGTAATATTTAAGTTAACTACGGCCATGGAGTTCAACAAAATTCACCGGGAATAAGATAATTGTTTTTCCACTAGAGCGACGAGGAACAATAAATGGAACCAGCTATTTTTACTAACACTCAAGCATGTTTCAAAGATTTGCAATCTCATCTGAATTTCTACATGACAGGTGACATCAACACATGTATTTCCAGCGGAAGTTATTCGTCTGGGAAATAAAAAAATTGAAGCGAGTTACTGAGCTACTTCGCTATCTCCTCACGTCCAACGTGGACGAAACAAAGCGAGCAGAAAACTATGTTTCATCATCACCGAGAAGGGAAGGATGCACCCATCCCGCTAGCAATTTTGCCCATTTTCCACACGATTGCAGTGCACACTTAGATGACATAAATGCTGCTCTACTGCGATCCGCTTCTCAAGCGTTTTCCAGAAATCGAAATTTCACCAACCTGTTAAATACCGTATGGGAGCACCAGCCATCGGGAAGAGACTTTAGCACTACTAGCTAAGGAGACAGACCAGAATTCTGCGTGCACTGAGTCCAACTCCCGTACTTTTTTTCTTTTTTTCCCCTAATCTTCTACCAGAGTCTTGTATCACTATATCGAATCTGTTTTTTTTTTCGGAAAGGAGCAATAATAATGATAACGACAATCACAGGTGACGTACACTGAGGCGAGAAAAGTCATGGGATATCTCCTAATATCGTGTTGGACTTCTTTTTGCCTGGCATAGTGCAGCAACTCGACGGTAGATTAACTTCTCATAGTTGGGATTCACAGTCATATAATATCGGATCTTGTGGGACTCCCACAGTCAAAAGGCTGCATTTTGACGACGACATGTACTCATGTCAGATAGTTTTATATTCTGACAGAATGTAACTTCGCAGTGTTACTTGAAAATGGCCATAAGGCCGAAATTGCAATAGTAATGTAAGTAGGCTGTTTAGGTTTTTTTATTGGTAACGCCACCTCTGTATGAAAATCACTGGCTGTGCTGTGTGCAGTCTGTGGCTGCTTTGCATTGTTGTAATACTCGCGATTGTAGTGTTAGGCAGCTGGCTGTGAACAGCGCGTAGCGTTGCGCAGATGGAGGTGAGCCGCCAGCAGTGGTGGATGTGGGGAGAGAGATGGCGGAGTTTTGTAATTTGTCATGAACTGCTACATATATTATGACTATTAAGGTAAATACATTGTTTGTTCTCTATTAATATCTTTCATTTGCTAACTATCCCTATCAGTAGTTAGTGCCTTCCGTAGTTTGAATCTTTTATTTAGCTAGCAGTAGTGGCGCTCGCCGTATTGCAGTAGTTCGAGTAATGAAGATTTTTGTGAGGTAAGTGATTTCTGAAAGGTATAGTTTAATGTTAGTCAGGGCCATTCTTTTGTAGGGATTTTTGAAAGTCAGATTGCGTTGCGCTAAAAATATTGTATGTCAGTTTAAGGACAGTCTTGTATAATTGTTCAAAGGGGACATTTCATATATGAATTGTTCAAAGGGGACGTTTCATATATGAAAATGACAGCTTCGCCAATGAACTGCCATTTTATACCTCGTGTGTGCGGTAGTACCCCCATCTGTGTATGTGCATATCGGTATCCGACGACTTGGTCATCTCAGTGTATGTTCACTACTGGCCATTAAAATTTCTACACCATGAAGATGACGTGCCACAGACGCGAAATTTAACCGACAGGAAGAAGATGCTGTAATACGCAAATGATTAGCTTTTCAGAGCATTCACACAAGATTGGCGCCGGTGGCAACACCTACAACGTGCTGACGTGAGGAAAGTTTCCAACCGATTTCTCATGCACAAACAGCAGTTGACCGGCGTTGCCTGGTGAAACGTTGTTGTGATGCCTCGTGTAAGGAGGAGAAATGCGTACCATCACGTTTCCGACTTTGATAAAGGTCGGATTGTAACCTATCGCGATTGTGGTTTATCGTATCACGACATTGCTGCTCGCGTTGGTCGAGATCAAATGAATATGGAATCGGTGGGTTCAGAAGGGTAATACGTAACACCGTGCTGGATCCAAACGGCCTCGGATCACTAGCAGTCGAGATGACAGGCATCTTATCTGCATGGGTGTAACGGTTCGTTCAGCGCCGGCCGCAGTGGTCGAGCGGTTCTAGGTGCTGCAGTCTGGAACCGCGAGACCGCTACGGTCGCAGGTTCGAATCCTGCCTCGGGCATGGATGTGTGTGATGTCCTTAGGTTAGTTAGGTTTAAGTAGTTCTAAGTTCTAGGGGACTAATGACCTCAGAAGTTGAGTCCCATAGTGCTCAGAGCCATTTGAACCATTTGATCGTTCAGCAACGTCTCGATCCCTGAGTCAACAGATGGGGACGTTTGCAAGACAACAATAATCCGCACGAACAGTTCGACGACGTTTGCAGCAGCATGCACTATCAGCTCGGAGACCATGGCTGCGGTATCCTTGACGCTGCCTCACAGACAGGAGTGCCTGCGATGGTGTACTCAACGACGAACCTGGGTGCACGAATGGCAAAACGTCATTTTTTCGGATGAATCCAGATTCTGTTTACAGCATCATGATGGTCGCATCCGTGTTTGGCGACATCGAGGTTAACGCACATTGGAAGCGTGTATTCGTCATCGCCATACTGGCGTATCACCCGGCGTGATGGTATGGGGTGCCATTGGTTACACGTCTCGGTCACCTCTTGTTCGCATTGACGGAACTTTGAACAGTGGACCCTACATTTCAGATGTGTTACGACCCGTGGCTCTACCCTTCATTCGATCCATGCGAAACCCTACACATCAGCAGGATAATGCACGACCGATGTTGCAGGTTGGTTCAAATGGCTCTGAGCACTATGCGACTTAACTTCTGAGGTCATCAGTCGCCTAGAACTTAGAACTTATTAAACCTAACTAACCTAAGGACATCACACACAATCAGGCCCGAGTCAGGACTCGAACCTGAGACCGTAGCGGTCGCTCGGTTTCAGACTGTAGCGCCTAGAACCGCACGGCCACTCCGGCCGGCTGTTGCAGGTCCTGTATGGACCTTTCTGGATAGAGAACATGTTCGACTACTGCCCTGGCCAGCACATTCTCCAGATCTCTCACCAACTGAAAACGTCTCGTCAATGGTGGCCGAGCAACTGGCTCGTCACAATACGCCAGTCACTACACTTGATGAACTGTGGTATCGTGTTGAAGCTGCATGGTCAGCTGTACCTGTAAACGCTATCCAAGCTCTGTTTGAGTGAATGCCCAGGCGTATCAAGGCCGTTATTACGGCCAGAGGTGGTTGTTTTGGGCACTGATTTCTCAGGATCTATGCACTCAAATTGTGTGAAAATGTAATCACATGTCAGTTCTAGTATAATATATTTGTCCAATGAATACCCGTTTATAATCTGCATTTCTTCATGGTGTAGCAATTTTAATGGCCAGTAGTGTACTACGATCGTGAAAAAGATGTTGGATGTAAGCTTTCCTTGTACGTTTCTAACGGTGCCATGGGAAGTCTGTAAGAGAAATTTTGGTTCGCTTCCTTTAGGGAGCCAAGTTCCCTGTTTCGGCTTTCTAGGAAACTGGCCTGCGACCTCCCTCGCTGGGTGGTCTGGACTCAGCGGTCCAGCCCCTTCAATGGCGCGGAACAGCGCAACGCTGGAAAACGGCGCGCTGCACTAACAAAAGGGAGACAGTGTGTCCACTTGACTCGGCCTCGCACCATTGTCACCCTGGGCCGCCGTTCCCCCCGCCTAGCAGTAAATTAGGCTGGCCGTTGTTTGAGCGACGCGTCGCGGCGCGGGAGCCGATGGCGCCGGGGGACGCCGCGCCGCTGCAGACGACATTTCTTTCCTCGGGCTTAAAAAGAACCTGGCCGTAATAATTCTTACTAAGTATAATGGCCGCCGGCTGACAGTGACGCGGGTGAAACGCGGGCTGCAGTGACAGAAGGACAGCTGTCCCGGCGTGAGGGGTGCGGGGGCGTGATGGATAGGACAGCACCGCCGAGCCGCGCCGTGCCACGTCTGGCGTCGGAGACAGACACCACCTCCCGGGGGAGGCGGGCGGCGGGGGCGGGCGGGCAGCGCAAACTCTCGCACTGCCGTTTCAGACGTGGCCTCACGCACCAGCCAGCCCCCGCTCCTACTTCAACGATCCGTATACAGACGCTACCATTAATTCTTCTAATAATTTCCGGGTGTGCAGCCGGAGATTCGACAAATTCGGAATAAATACCGCGACTGCACCTGGGCTCTTCAGTAGTTGTGTTCTCACCTGATGGTGGCCGGATGTCTCTGGGCCGAAATATCGCGGCAGAATGTCGACGGGATCCGGCTGCACACCCGGAAATTATTAGAAGAAGAAATACGCCGGGAAAATTTCAGAAGCTACCATTAATATTCGGTCAGCTGCTGTTTTCAATAGTTTCCGATGTCAACTGAGCAATTAGACGTCAGTAAAGACACATGTTTTTCCTGATGATGATGATGAGGTCCCATACTCCGAGGAGCGTAGGGGACGATGCGGGAGACCGCACCGCCGACAAGGCAAGGTCCTAGTGGAGGTGCTTTGCCATTGCCTTCCTCCGACCGTAATGGGGATGAATGATGATGATGAAGGCGACACAACAACACCCAGTCATCTCGAGGCAGGAAAAATCCCTGACACCGTCGGGAATCGAACCCGGGACCCCGTGCGCGGGAAGCGAGAACGCTATTCCTAGTGCGCGAAATTGCGAAATTTCAAAAACTTCTGCTCAAAATGCGAAACTATTTATCTTTAAGCAAAATAGCGGAATAATCGACGAAATTGTGTGGAATTACATCATGTGAAGTTAACGCCGGAAATTCGATTCTAGTTATGGCAATTAAATCTGAATATCGATGTCAATCGGTTCTTCACCACACCGATATTAGAGAACAAGAGATCATTAATTCATGTTCTACAATCTAAGATGAGTGACCTTTCAAACAGCTTTACATTACTAGAGGATACAATTTTTCAGTTTATTTATTTATTTTTTGAGACAACCTCGGATAAACTCAGTAAACAGCTACATTTACGATGGTTCAGATGGCTCTGAGCACTATGGGACTTAACTTCTGAGGTCATCAGTCCCCTAGAACTTAGAACTACTTAAACCTAACTAACCTAAGGACACCATACACATCCATGCCCGAGGCAGGATTCGAACCTGTGACCGTAGCAGTCGCGCCGTTCCAGACTGAAGCGCCTAGAACCGCTCGGCCACTCCGGCCGGCTACATTTAAGATCCCGGTTCCAGTCCATAGGTAGCGCAAGCCTGATAAAGCTGAACCACTTAATGGAATGTAACACACGAAAGAAATAAACAAAGGTTGAAATCTCGCAGCTAATGGAGCAAATTCCCATTCTACAGGAATTTTTAACATCAGACTATCTGACCCATACAGAGTGTTCTAGGGATTTAGTTGCTAGTTCTTGTAAAGAACGTAAAGATGTTGATGTGATTTGCTATGCTTCTTTCCCTGAAATCAGTTTATGGGCATTTTTGTGGTTGCAGTGAAGGCTAAGTGGCTCCCCGCCGGTTATGTTGATAGTGGGATGTCATTTTCAACACAATGTAATACAGTATCTGACACGAGAAAAACTCAAATTCCCGGTAATATGGAATTCTCGGTATTCCAGTTTTTTCAGATTGATCCGGGGAATATGTACACTGGCTTGGCCCTACTTATTAATGTGGCAGGGTTAATGTTTTCAAAGGATTCATGCTTTGCTGCATATGTTTTCATCGGATGTTTAATTTTAAAGCTTTTTAAATTTATGTAAAAGCAAAAGATGTTTCATCGCAGATGTGCTATCAATAGTTTTTGCTTTAGATTTTGCTGCTGGAAATAAAATGTAGCGAAATTATTAATGCAATGATATAAAAATAACGAAAAATATTCCGAAATAGTTTTTTTTAAAGGACCAAATCACACAAAAATTTCACAACAAACAGGTGCCTCTGCTCATCAGACTTGCTCAAAAATTCTTGGGACTAGTAGAGAGATGATTGCCACAGTACAAAGCGTCACTGAATCACTGTAAAGCCGCGCGGTTAGAGGAGCCATGTGACGCATTGCACGGCCCCTCCCGCCGGAGGTTCGAGACCTCCCTCGGGCATGGGTGTGTGTTGTTCTTAGCATAAGTTAGTTTAAGTAGTGTGTAAGTGTAGGGACACATGACCTCCGCGGTTTGGTCTCTCAGGAATTCATATACATTTTTTTGAATCGCCGCAAAGTGTTAAAAAGACAGCTTTAAAGTAATTTGGTTGGTTGTTTTGGGGAAGGAGACCAGACAGCGTGGTCATCGGTCTCATCGGATTAGGGAAGGATGGGGAAGGAAGTCGGCCGTGCCCTTTCAGAGGAACCATCCCGGCATTTGCCTGGAGTGATTTAGGGAAATCACGGAAAACCTAAATCAGGATGGCCGGACGCGGGATTTTAAAGTAATTTATTTGGAAGGCCCGCAAAAGATTAATCTATAATACTCGATCACGTAAGAACAGGACTTCATATCACTTCTGTAAGTGCGTATTTTGCATGATGTAATACAGTCTGTTTCCTCATATCCAATCGCTTGTTAATATTCCGTCCTGCCGCGTGGTCTACGGTGTCGCAATCAGACGTAAGGGAACGAACGCGACGTTCCAATAGCGACAACTCAACTTTCACTGTACGAAAGATGGCGGTCACAGATATATTGCTAGTTTGCTGAGTACACCCAGAAAGTACAGTTGCAGATGTTTTAACACTCTGTCCCATAAAAAGGGCAGCCAAAGAAGCTGAAATAAAGAAAAGAATGGTTAATCATAAGAAATATTAAGTGTAATCATCGATTAAGTGTGCCTAAAATTGTCATCTAGCTGCTGTGAGAATTTGGTGAGATAGCAAGTGAAGCAACTGGCTGGAGGATTATGAAAGAGAAGAAGGATGGAGCAGTGGCGATGAAAAAGCCGTTCATGAACAAAATAAATCGAGGAAATCGGTGTCTGTGGGCAAGGGTCCCCATGAACAAAGGGCCAGAGCGGTGGAAGAATTTTATACTTAAGAATTGCGCTGTACAATATACAGTTGCACTACCTTATTTTTATTTGAAGACAATCGATTACGCTCCTGCGTCAGACCATCTTCAGGCCTCAAAATTCAAATTAGTCATGCACTGTCCAGTTGAAATGAGAAATATAGCTTTCAGAATGTTCCGTTATTATCATTATTAATCGCTTATGAGTAACGGTTATGCTCTGACAACACAGTGACTAGTCCGTTTTCTCACTTTGAATTGCTCAGGACCGAAATTGATTGCCCTTAATAGAAATATAGTAGTACAGTGTATATTCTAGAATTCAGTTCTTGACCTTCCTAACAGCAGTCCAGCACCGCCTACACAAAATGTTATATTTGCTGATAACAGCACATATCCAGTGTCTTTCGTACCAAAAGCCAAATGTCGAGGTGCAAGCAAAACGTCTGCAACCTACTGCAAAATACGGTGAGGGAAATATTTTGGTATGGGGATGTATTTCGCCATCAGGTGGGAGATAGATTACTTTCAATGACAGTACGTTGAACCAGGAGGGATATCTCAACATTCTGGAACAGAATTTGCGCAGAAATGCAATACATAATTGGAGATAAGAGCTACATTCATTTTTTTTCCAACGAAAGGACCCGAAATACCTTCTAAAACAATGAAATAACTACCCCACAGTTATTCAGGCAACACATCGGTCGCCAGTCGATCAAGCCCAGCAAAAATCGTTGTTAACTTGCAAGACCGTTTGAAAGCGCAGAAGGTGCAACAAATGGCTCTGAGCACTATGGGACTTAACATCTGAGGTCATCAGTCCCCTAGAACTTAGAACTACTTAAACTTAACTAACGGAAGGACATCACACACATCCATGCCCGAGGCAGGATTCGAACCTGCGACCGTAGCGGTCGCGCGGGTCCAGACCGTAACGCCTAGAATCGCTCGGTCACACCGGCCGGCAGACGGTGCAGCCAACAAAGTATTGGCGTTGCACCTTCGACGACGATGGATACTGTGGTGTCACCGCCAGACACCACACTTGCTAGGTGGTAGCCTTTAAATCGGCCGCTGTCCGTTAGTATACGTCGGACCCGCGTGTCGCCACTGTCAGTGATTGCAGACCGAGCGCCGCCACACGGCAGGTCTAGAGAGACTTCCTAGCACTCGCCCCAGTTGTACAGCCGACTTTGCTGGCTGTGGTTCACTGACGGATTGCGCTCTCATTTGCCGAGACGATTGTTGGCATGGCCTTCAGCTGCGTCATTTGCTGCGACCTGGCAAGGCGCCGTTATCATTTGCTGTTTATCTTGTGGTGCATGTGCCGTCAGACCGATGTTCACCAGTTGTGGATCAGAGTTGAGTATTCCAGAAGCTACGTACGTTTTTTGCTAGTCTCTATTCCTTTAACTGTTCCAGACCTCACACCAGCCTGCATGGGCTTGAACGCGTGCCTTTCGGCTGCCTCACGGTGGCTTGGCTGTCTTGCCAAGTCACAACAGAGACAATCATCGAAAGCTTAAGATGTTATCCTTGTTTGATGCGACAAGTTAACCGAGAACTTTTTATCCAAGGACCCAGTCGCGAAAGACGTCATTTCCATATATTATGTGAGACGCGCGCATCGCTGAAACCTTATCACATGATGAAAACTATTATTTAAATTTCAGTCAGAGGTTTCTCTAATACTGATACAATCTTATTTACTTTCCAAACACAATTTAGTTTTCTAGAAAACTCTCAGCACGTCAAGCACTCCAACTGCCGTCCTAAAACTGGTTTCACATCTTCGTCTATCTCACAGCGTTATAACCGCATATTTAAACGCGTGGAGAGCTACCTCAAATGAGTCTTCGGAGTGGGGGCCACATCTGAAAATACACAAACTTTGTTTTCTCGTATTGTAACGCTGAAACCACAATTTAAATTAAGCAAAATCTGAGAAATTGTCAAAAAAGAGTGCAGTCGGGAAACATATACTACTGTAAGCATATGTTTCAGTAGGATGCAAGACTTCCAAAAAGAAAACATACGTTACTTCATATCACTATTACTGCAGCACAAATGGCTTATTTCTGTTTCTTTCTTGCAACGTCGAAACTAGTAAACAATATTCATTAGAACTGAAGAGAGTTACGCCCGCAGTGACGGAAATGAATTCTGCGGACTTAGGAGGAACGGCCAGGGAATTCCCAGCCACAAAGTTGGCAGCGCAAGGCACGTTGTAGTTTTACGGCGCGCTGGAAGAACTGCCTCCGTGCGACACTTTATCCCTCCTCCCTGCCCCCCCCCACCGTCCCCCCTACAACCCAAGCCAATATAAACGATCGCCGCGGGCGAGTAACGTAGACTTCCCCCCCACCAAGTCGTATCCCTCTCCTCCGCAATGTCGAGGATCAGAGATGTGAGCGTCGCATGTCCTATACGCGGTCACAAAAGGCTCCTCAATGACGATGCATTAATGAAAGGAAAAAATACCGATAACAATATTTTATTTTCAGTGATGCAGATTGTTACAATAATCTACATCCTCTCACATCCAACCAATCGTGTCCAATCACCATTTTAATCGTAGGGGCATTGTGGCAGTTACAATCATGGTTCACACATCCACGGAAATACTGAAACCAACCCTGCTATACTAAGGGGAGGGGGGGGGGGACAGAATGGTACATTGTTACTTAACAACCGTAAGTTTTATTGTTGCATATTTTATTCAGTATAAGATTTCGGTAGAAGCCGACCTCGGGGGGCTTGAATTTGGATTCCGGAGAAATGTAGACACATGCGAAACAATACTGACCCTAGGACTTACCTCAGAACATAGGTTAAGGAAAGGCAAACCTACGTTTATACTATTTATTGACTTAGAGAAAGCTATGTTGACTGGAATTCTCTATTTGAAATAATGAAGTTACAAAAGGTAAAATACAGGCAGTGAAAGGCTCGTTACTACTTGTAAAAAAATAAAATGAAAATAAAAAACTGACAGTAACTATAAAGAGTCGAGGGGCATGATAGGGAAGCAGTGGTTGAGAAGGGAGTGAGACAGGATTTCAGCCTATCACCGATGTTATAGTCTATACGTTGAGCAAGCAGTACACGAAACCAAAGAAAAATTTGGAGTAGGAATTAACGTTTAGCGAGAAGACATAAAAACTTCGAAGTTTGCCGATGACATTGTAATTCTTTCAGAGACTGCAAAAGGTTCGGAAGGGCAATTGAACGGAATAGACAGTATTTTCAAAGGTGTAAGATAAATATCAACAAAAGCAGAACAAGAAAAATGGAATGAAGACGAATTAAATCAGGTGATGCAGAGCAAATCAGTTTAGGAAATGAGGCGCTTAAAGTAAAGATGAGTTTTGGTATTTGGGCAGTAAAATAACTGATGATGGCAAAAGTCTGGGAATGGCAAGAAAAGCATTTCTGTAAAAGAGAAGTCTGTTATCATCGAATATAGAGTTAAGTGTTAGGAAGTCTTTTCTGAAAGTATTTGAGTGGAGTATAGGCATGTATGGAACTGAAACGCAGACGATAAATAATGAGGAGGTGCTGAATAGCATTGTGGAGAAAAGAAAATTGTGGCACAACCTGACTAGAAAAAGAGATCAGTTGGTAGGACACATTCTGAGACGTCAAAGGATCAGCAGAGAAATGTGGGGGTAAAAAATCGTAGAGGAAGAGCAAGAGATGAATACAGTAAGCAGATTCAGAAGGATGTAGGATGCAGTAGTTATTTGGATATGAAGAGACTCGCACAGGATAGAGTGACATGGAAAGCTGCATCCAAACCAATGTTTGGACTGAAGCTCACAACAACAACATTTTATTCAAAGGAGATCATAATTTACAGTTTAGGCATTAGTTAATTACAATTATAAGGTCTCCAATGATGTCACATACAGAATAAGTACAAAATGCCGTATTAAACCGTGCACTACAGTATGAAATTGGCGGGACCTGCGAATTTGTACCAACTGCAATCGTAAATTTTACGACGGTTTAGTACCGCAGGGTTATGAACGTTTTCAAAATCTTAAAGTTTCTACAATCTCTACCTGTTTCAGTCAGCTGTTGAAAGTTGTGTCTGCAGTTTTGCAGAATGTTGGAATGTTCTCATTTTCCTGAAGAAGCGAAACATAATTTACTTCTTAGATCTGTAGCTGTACTGGCAGCAAAAATCGTCGTATTTGCACAGTCTTGGCAACACATCGACACAGTAACTGCTTAAAAGCGTATGGACAGCGCAGCACTTAATACGAAAGTTGATGTTGATTTTTCGTGGCAACTCTGTCTAGGTGCCGGATGGTTTTCAAAAGAATGTTCGAGGTAAAATAATTCATGCGTAGGCAAACGGCAGTACCACCAAAGCTTTGCCGTGAAAGCTTAGCTTCATCTGCAGAAACTGCAAAACTATGACAGTGTCCCAGGAGCTTAACCACACATACATTTTCAATTCCTTCCTATGTTCTAAACATAGCTGCATGTCTTAGACGGTAGTGCTGTGCAGGGGCGCCATCGTCCTTGATTTTCGGCGGAGTGCCAGTACATAACGATATAATGAACTGCTCGTCCACTACCACTCTGACGAATACATTTACATTATTTTACGCTTTTATTTTTCGAACAGCACAATGTATCCCGATATTTTGGTTTGTGCTGTTGTATTTCTACAAATTTGTAGAGGACAGATACGTTGGGATAACTGAAACAGAATACCGTCGAGAACAACAGGTTTTCTCAGCTGTATCCTTCCTTGTCATTCACAAGCAGCGAGAAGACGCCACACTGAAAAATGCAAGCGAATGCTGCAGCTGCGCTCAAGTTATTTTAGGACACAAAGGTCCATATTACTCGGAAATGCTATAAAATGTGATGGATGTGAAGAATCTCAACGGTTGCCAGCAAGTGGCTCCTTTGCTGAGGAATAGCTCTCACATCCTGTGTTCCTCGTTCTCCACGTCGTCTCGCGTCTCCGTCTCTTCAAGGGTGGCAAGTCGTTCCTGCGGCAGGCACTCGAGGTGGGGGTGGGGGTGGGGGTGGGGGTGAAGGACGGAGTACTCGCTGAGTCATCGTACAAAGCCCTTTTCTCCACCCGGAAATTTCATAAGCGTAGGGTTTCGGCCGAATTCGCAAATTTGGAAGGTACTAAACGCAGCTGGTGCATGCTAAGCGTCCCATATGAATTACTACCGCCTTTGGTTGCATTTTAAGCACTCAACCATAGTCATTTAGTATATAGCTAACAATTTCAATGACATTTCTTGTGCCATTCTATTGCGCATAAAGGACAGAAGAGCCACATATGAGTGGACGTACAAAAGCCTCCATCGATATAGTGTACTGGCGAAATCCCTACACGGTCATTCACATTGTTTTCCATCTTTTCTTCAAATCATTTATGGCCACAAATGACCTTCGAATAGGTCACACGTATCGTCCAGTCCTGCTCGAATGGCCAAACCGTCGATGAGATTTCAAATACTAATTTGCTGTTTTTGTTTGTACGAAATGCCTTAACTGGACGCGCTTAAGACAATGAATTGTGCTGTTGTAAACGTGCGACAAATACGTAATCCTTTGGCGATGTCACTTCTTGAAGGACGATTTTTCCTTCGACTATCTGCCTTATTTCAGATACGTAATGGAATATCGCTGAAATTCAGGGTGGTCCGAAACAGTCTGAAAAGCTTATAAGGGTGCTGCAGGGTATATTTTGCTGAGAAACAACAGTTAAGAAAAAACTTCGATATGTTGCGCCTTTTCCGAGTTAATGAACATTGAAGTTAGCCAGTCAACTGCTGCGTGCGCAGAATTCAAAGGGCCCACCAGAGACGGTGTAGCCAAACATGTCCTTCACAGGTTCTCTAAAAGCGAACAAGATGCCGATACAAAAACTGAACGTGGGACGGTAGCAAGCGTCGAACCCGAGCCAAAAGCTGAGCAGTCTACGAGAAAAACTGCCACTAAATTTGTCTGGCGGTCCGCTTGAATGTGCACACTAAAGGGCCTGATTGGATAACTACAGTGCTAGTGAACTCGGAAACGGCGCAACTTATCTAATTTTTTTCTCAACTGTTATTTCTCCGCACAGCCTACCCTGCAAAACCCTTACAAGCTTGTCAAACTGTTTCTGACCACTTTCGATATCAAGTAACAGCGAGGGAATTAGATTAGGAAACGAGACACTCTAAGCAGTAGATGAGTTCTGCTATTTTGGCATCACAGTAACTGATGGTGGGCGCAACAGTGAGGGTATAAAATGTGGACGGGAGATATCAATAAAAGTATTCCTGAAACAAAGGGACTTATTAACCTCTACATCAATTTAAGTTTTCTGAAGTCTTTTCTGAAGATCTTGAGTGTAACCAGGTGCGAAAGGGACATGTGGACGACAAGCATCTCAGACAAGAAGAGAATAGAAGCTTTTTAAATGTGGGGCTGTTGAAGATAATATGGGTAGATCGAGTAACAAATGAGAAGGTACTCAACCAGACTGGCGTAAAAAGAAGTTTATGGCGCAGCTTGACCGTAAGAACGGATCGGATGATACTACACATCCTGACGCGAGAAGGTATTGTCAGTTAGTTAATGGAAGAAAGTGTGAGAGGCAAAAATTGGAGACCAAGGATTTGATACAGCAAACAGGTTCAAATGGGTGTAGGTTGCGGTACTTATGCGCAGAAGTAGAGGCATGCACAGGACAGACTAGTGGAGAGCTTCATCAAACCAGTTATCTAACTGACGACCACAACAGCAACAGTAAACCTGATAAAGGTGGAAAACCAGTGACAAAGTTTGTAACCGGCCTGGAGACGTACTGAGGTAAACTAGCGGTTAAGGCGACTGCTCACCAAAGCAAGAAACCCGGGTTAGAGTTCCAGTCTAGCACACATTTGCAATTGTCAATTTGCAATTTCGACGTAGGGTGATTTTCAGGTGAAAGATTTAGTGTCTACGCACACATAAAAAAATTTAAAAATTGTGTGGCACACAGAAAAACATTACGTGTCATAGTGAACACGGTTCAAACAGCAGAATCCAACAACATTACCGCAGCAACTTTACAAATCTCATCAAGCTGCTTTCGTGAGATTTGTTAAGTAGGATTCTCCTGCTCCAGTTGTGTTGACTGTGTGATTACCTGAAGTCGTACGTGGGCGAGACACCAACAGAAACTGTAGGGCCCCACAACACAGCATTTGCGAGTTGTTTAAGTGATAAGACTTTTACTGTTTGTTCTCTTACTTTCTTTGGAACACCATTTCAAGTTCGCTTTCCAAATATTTCATTGTTATGCTACGGTAATTAACCGCATTGCATGCTATAGCACACAACAGTAATTACCATAGAATTATAATGAAATACTTGAAAATGGGTATAGAATCGGAATTGCACCAATGCGCAATAGGCAATAAAAGGTCGAAAGGCGAAAGTACTATCATTCAGAGAATTCTATAAGACTGTGGCTTTCAAAAATGGGAAAATCATATTCGAGCGAATGTCGTAAAATTTTTTGCACCATCACAATCCTGAATAGTTTCTATGAGCTTAAGTTGTTGTTATAAAGCGTAAGTTGTTTTAAGTCCGCAAAAAACTAAATATTGATTTCCTACCATTCGTATCAAATTATTCAGTGTTGGAGCTGATATCGTTAGTATAATTTTGACCTTGTATATTAATTCAGATTTACGTAATACTAGCTCAAGTGTCCAGTGTTTCCCGGGATGTTTAATGTCTGCCACACAAAGCGATTGGCCGTATGTCCTGTCCGCCCAAATGTTCATTAGAGGAGCTACGAAGTAAGTCGGCCAAGAAATTTTAGAGACTTTTTGTTCAAAATGGCTCTGAGCACTATGGGACTTAACTACTGAGGTCATCAGTCCCCTAGAACTTAGAACTACTTAAACCTAACGAATCTAAGGACATCACACACATCCATGCCCGAGGCAGGATTCGAACCTGCGACCTTAGCGGTCACGCGGTTCCAAACTGAAGCGCTTAGAACCGCACGGCCACACCGGCCGGCTGAGACTTTTGGTAAGTCAGATTACGTAATTTTATGCAGACAGTGTTCTTCCTCTTTTCTTGAAGGTAATGTGCAAAATTTCATCAAGACTGGAATAAAATTGCAGATTTGTATGAATTACAAACAAACAAACAAATGGGCGCTCTCACCGCCATATCATTATGTGATGAGTATGTGGAAGGTAGTTGGTTAGTAGCAAGTAGCATGACTACTTTCGTAATGTATATTTCCGGAATTTTAATTTTGAGAGTAATCCTTTCTGTGCCGCTCAGCACCATAGTCTAGTCCTAGCCTACACCATAAGAATCCGCTGAGCGCAATAGTGAGACACTAAAACAGTGAACGGCGCACCTCTTCTTTGAACGTTGCGTGAATCTCGCTAAATAGGAGATGGTGCTCTTCGCGCAATGTAATCCAAGTACCTACCGCTTTTCTGTGCGTCCTCTGCTATTAGGCCGCGTCTGTTGATGGCAGTGGTGGGAGGAATTGGGCTGGGGTGGAGGGGAGGGGAGGGGGGGAGGTGCCATGTGGGAAGGACGCCGCCAAGGACGCCTGAAAAGAGCACTGCGGGTAGAGTAGTCGGAGGGGGGGAGGGGAGGAGCTGTGGCGCTGCTGGATGCGGAGAGACGGAGAGGAGGCGTCGGTTTCAAACACATCACGTAAAGAAGACGACAACGATAGTGGCCATCTAATAAATCCTGGTTAGAATGGGAGTGAAGCGGCCGTGGCCGCGGCCGGGGTAGGAGGCCAGATAAACAGAGCGAGAGGGCTGCGCCGATAAGGGCTGCCCCAGACCAGGCGGGGCAGGGCGAAGCAGCGAAGGCAGGCGAGGACCGCCGCTAAAAACCTCCACGGGAATTGACGGCCGCTGCGTCGCGTCGCGGTACCTAGCCTAGGCGCCCCGCACCAGAAATGCACGCCTTTATTCCTGGAACGTATCCAAAAGATCACGCGCCCGTCACGGTCTCTCTCTCTCTCTCTCTCTCTTACACACACACACACACACACACACACACACACACACACACTCAAGCGCATGAGAACAACAACAAGAAAACTGGCTAAAAGAGGAAGCAACTCGAGGTCCGCCTTCCGTAAATTAAGCGGAGAGCGCAGATGACTCTTTCGACATAGCCCGTAAGGAAGTGCACTATGTTTCTTAATT
Source organism: Schistocerca americana (assembly GCF_021461395.2). Lineage (NCBI taxonomy): Eukaryota > Metazoa > Arthropoda > Insecta > Orthoptera > Acrididae > Schistocerca > Schistocerca americana. The sequence continues at coordinate 239,650,185 of NC_060119.1, read as the reverse complement.
TTCTCAACATACATCAGCGAAATATCAGACACGCCCAGTACCACCCAGATAGTTAGCTGCTAACTAAAAGAGAGTATGGCCACTGGACGACTTTAGCAAATTGCTGTATTGAAAGGCAGGTCGACTTAAATGTTGATCTTTTCGTTATGGTATCTCATCAAAAGTCTGATGCAGCTCTCCACGCTAGTCTATGCTGTGGAAGCCTTTTCATATCTGCATAACTACTGCAACCCACATCCACTCGAACATGCTTCCTGTAATCAAGTCTTCGTCTCCCCACGCAATTTTCAGTCTCACACTCTTCGCTTCATCACATAATTAACTATTCTTTGAGGCATCAGAATTTGTCCCATCAACCTGTAACTTTTTTTCATTCACATTAAGCCATACTGCTCTTTCAAGAAATGTTCAAATGTGTGTGAAATCTTATGGGACTTAACTGCTAAGGTCATCAGTCCCTAGGCTTACACACTACTTAATCTAAACACACATACCCATGCCTGAGGGAGGACTGGAACATCTGCCGGGACCAGCCACACAGTCCATGACTGGAGCGCCTCAGACCGCTCGGCTAATCCCGCGCGGCATACTGCTCTTTACTTCCCAATTTGTTGCCGTATTCCTTCATTAGTTACCCAACTATCCAACTAGTCTACAGCGTACCTGTAACACTACATTTCAAAAGATCGTCCTCTATTCACGTCTGTACTTATAACAGATCACATTTAAGCATATGCATATATGAAAAAAGATGTGTGCACGTATGTGTGTTTCCAGCATTTTCTCCAAGACCATTGGACTGATTCCAACCAGATTTGGTGCACACAATACTTATTATCTGGGAAGAAGTACTGTGAGCGTAAGAGTATCAGAATGTTTTCCAGGAGGAATACGTGTGGATGGAATGGGTGAGCAGGGAGAGTGGGGAGGATAGTGAGAATGGGAGGATGAGACGGACAAAGAAAAGGGAAGGAAGAGGATGTGTAAGAGGCAGGTGGAAGCTGAAGAGGCGTGATGGTCAGGTGGAAAAGGAAGAGGAGGGAAAGGGGATGGGGTGGTGGGGGAGATGGACAGAGAGAAGGGAGTATGAGATGGACAGAGAGACATGGAGGAGAAGATGGGCAGAGAGAAGTGGAAAGAAGGAAATGGGAAGAGAGATGGAGGAGGATGAAAGAGGGGATAGTGAGATGGACAGAGAGATGGGGAGGAGGAGATGGGCAGAGAGATGTGGAAAGAAGGAGATGGAAAGAGATGGAGGAGGAGGAGATGGATGAGAGAGGGGAGGGTGAGATGGACAGAGAGACGGGGAGGAGGAGAAGGGCAGAGAGATTTGGAAAGAAGGAGGCGGAAAGAGAGATGGAGGAGGAGGAGATGGAAATAGAGAAGAGGGAGGAGTAGATGTGTGTTATAGGTCTTGTTCGCGTCCACAAGCAAAGATGTGAGTAAAAGGTGAGTTTCCATTTAAACCTATACTCCATGCTGACTCTTTCAAAAAACACTTTACATTTATATTCGAAAATGCAAATGCGTCAGAAATGTTAACACATTATATCATATTCACATACTAAACACATGAAAATGGCCTTCGCCGCCAAAATCAGTTGACTTTGTGTGGCAGGTATAGTCAAAAAAAGGATCAATGACTTTGCCTTACAACTTTGTACAGGCTGTGCAGTCCACAAGGAAGAAAATAATTCAGATATCACTTGCATAGATGTGGTCAGCTGCTTCGGCATCACAGAAACAGGCAGGAGTAATAATGTTCTTAGTGATTTCGTAGCCCATCGAATGTCCTGTACTCAGTCGGCAGAAAAATAATGGAAGAAGAGAAAAATAAAAGAGAGAAAAAGACAAGCGGAAAGCAGAGACATGTTAATGGCAAGATTAGTAACGTCATTGAGAGGAAATAGAGCTTAGCATTTTCTTTCTGGCTGAAGTTACACAAAAAGGTACAACAAGAAAGCGTAGCAAATCTGCACCAGTTGACATATTAGCGTGGCCATTATTTCCTCAAGAGGCCATAGAAACGATCTTTTCTGTAGGCAATCGAAACGATTGTGCCGGAGCTCAGGTGTGTCGCCCAGTAGTGACCTAGTCCTTGTGTTGTTTCCGGGTAAAGTAGAGCGCACACCACCTTTTTTTTTGTTTTAATCTGAGCTACTCGATGCGAGTGAAAGCACTGCAGCTCCTAAACCGTATCGTTATGGCTCAAGCGGCGGGCATAACAATGGAAGGATAAATCAGGTCATAAAACACGTACAGAAGTCATGTCGCCGGCCGGTGGTGGGACGTCGGCGCTGCGCTGACGGAGAAGTAGGCCGCCGTCGCATAGCTCATCGGGATCAGGCACGCGCGCGCGCTGAGTCATTGCGCGGCTCTATTCCTAGCGCAGGTTCTTAATTACGGGCATTCGTTAGGGCGTCGGTGCGCCTTGTTATTGTGTTTATGTAACGGCGCGGGCGATCGCGGGGCGCTGTGCTGGGACGCTGCCAGGCGTCGCTTGTCCCCCGCCTTTGACACCGGCCGCCGCGACGCCGCCAGCCGTCCATCAGTGTCCGCGGACTCAGAGCCGCTCTGTGCGCCGCGCCCGAGCTGCGGTAGAGCCGCCGCACACAGACAACCGAGCCTTATGTGCTCCCTGCCCTGTGCGCACCTGCCCAGACGTCGCCCGACAGATCCGTCGAGAAACGTCAGTTGTCTAACACATCTAAATTTTCGCAACTGGGTTCGTACTCAGATAGCATTTTTTAAGCGAGTTTAATAAGTCACAGCTGCAAAATACTGACGCGAATTCTCTACAGACGAATGGAAAAACTGGTAGAAGTCGACCTCGGGGAAGATCAGTTTGGATTCCGTAGAAATACTGGAACACGTGAGGCAATACTGACCTTACGACTTATCTTAGAAAAAAGATTAAGAAAAGGCAAACCTACGTTTCTAGCATTTGTAGACTTAGAGAAAGCTTTTGACGGTGTTGACTGGGATACTCTCTTTCAAATTCAGAAGGTGGCAGGGGTAAAATACAGGGAGCGAAAGGCTTTTTACAATTTGTATAGAAACCAAATGGCAGTTGTAAGAGTCGAGGGGTGTGAAAGGGAAGCAGTGGTTGGGAAGGGAGTGAGACAGGGTTGTAGCCTCTCCCCGGTACTATTCAATCTGTATATTGCTCAAGCAGTAAAGGAAACGAAAGCAAAGGTCGGAGTAGGTATTGAAATCCATGGAGAAGAAATAAAAACTTTGAGATTGTTAAGCCTTTCGTGGCTACTTGTTGACAAACTGCCTATTGGCTTCTGTCTCGGGTTCTTCGGCCGACGTTCATCTAACGATTTTTGTGACGTTTCGCCAGCACGAGTGGCTGGCATTGTCAAAGCTTCACCCTCCATTGCCGGTGGTGAACTGGCAATGGAGGGTGAAGCTTTGACAATGCCAGCCACTCGTGCTGGCGAAACGCCAGAAAAATCATTACGTAAACGTCGGCCGAAGAACCCGAGACAGAAGCCAATAGGCAGTTTGTCAAAAACTTTGAGGTTCGCCGATGACATTGTAATTCTGTCAGAGACAGCAAAGGCCTTGGACAGTGTCTTCAAAAGGAGGATATAAGATGAACATCAACAAAATCAAAACGAGGATAATGGAATGTAGTCGAATTAAGTCGGGTGATGCTGAGGGAATTAGATTAGGAAATGAGACGCTTAAAGTAGTAAAGGAGTTTTGATATTTGGGGAGCAAAATAACTGATGATGGTCGAAGTAGAGAGGATATGAAATGTAGACTGGCAATGACAAGGAAAGCGTTTCTCAAGAAGAGAAATTTGCTAACATCGAGTATACATTTAAGCGTCAGGAAGTCGTTTCTGAAAGTTTTTGTATGGAGTGTAGTCATGTATGGAAGTGAAACATGGACGATAAATAGTAGGACATGTTCTAAGGCATCAAGGGATCACAAATTTAGCATTGGAGGGCAGCGTGGAGGGTAAAAATCGTATAGGGAGACCAGGAGATGAATACACTAAGCAGATTCAGAAGGATGTAAGTTGCAGTAAGTACTGGGAGATGAAGAAGCTTGCACAGGATAGAGTAGCATGGAGAGCTGCATCAAACCAGTCTCAGGACTGAAGACCTCAATAACAACAACAAGCGACTGCAAAACTATAAGGAGCAATCAAAAAGTTTCTGTTCGAAGACCGTACAGTCCGGTATCGGTACGGCAATCGGGCAAAATCGCCGTGAGCTGTAAGACAATCAGCGTACAGATGCACCACGCCGAAGTACCCATTTTGTGTTGTCACTTATTGAAACCACCCCATAGACTTCCGGAAGGCGTTCGATACAGTTCCGTACTGTCGCCTGATAAACAAAGCAAGAGCCTACGGAATATCAGACCAGCTGTGTGGCTGGATTGAAGAGTTTTTAGCAAACAGAAGACAGCATGTTGTTCTCAATAGAGAGACGTCTACAGACGTTAAAGTAACCTCTGGCGTTCCACAGGGGAGTGTTATGGGACCATTGCTTTTCACAATATACACTCCTGGAAATTGAAATAAGAACACCGTGAATTCATTGTCCCTGGAAGGGGAAACTTTATTGACACATTCCTGGGGTCAGATACATCACATGATCACACTGACAGAACCACAGGCACATAGACACAGGCAACAGAGCATGCACAATGTCGGCACTACTACAGTGTATATCCAACTTTCGCAGCAATGCAGGCTGCTATTCTCCCATGGAGACGATCGTAGAGATGCTGGATGTAGTCCTGTGGAACGGCTTGCCATGCCATTTCCACCTGGCGCCTCAGTTGGACCAGCGTTCGTGCTGGACGTGCAGACCGCGTGAGACGACGCTTCATCCAGTCCCAAACATGCTCAATGGGGGACAGATCCGGAGATCTTGCTGGCCAGGGTAGTTGACTTACACCTTCTAGAGCACGTTGGGTGGCACGGGATACATGCGGACGTGCATTGTCCTGTTGGAACAGCAAGTTCCCTTGCCGGTCTAGGAATGGTAGAACTATGGGTTCGATGACGGTCTGGATGTACCGTGCACTATTCAGTGTCCCCTCGACGATCACCAGTGGTGTGCGGCCAGTGTAGGAGATCGCTCCCCACACCATGATGCCGGGTGTTGGCCCTGTGTGCCTCGGTCGTATGCAGTCCTGATTGTGGCGCTCACCTGCACGGCGCCAAACACGCATACGACCATCATTGGCACCAAGGCAGAAGCGACTCTCATCGCTGAAGATGACACGTCTCCATTCGTCCCTCCATTCACGCCTGTCGCGACACCACTGGAGGCGGGCTGCACGATGTTGGGGCGTGAGCGGAAGACGGCCTAACGGTGTGCGGGACCGTAGCCCAGCTTCATGGAGACGGTTGCGAATGGTCCTCGCCGATACCCCAGGAGCAACAGTGTCCCTAATTTGCTGGGAAGTGGCGGTGCGGTCCCCTACGGCACTGCGTAGGATCCTACGGTCTTGGCGTGCATCCGTGCGTCGCTGCGGTCCGGTCCCAGGTCGACGGGCACGTGCACCTTCCGCCGACCACTGGCGACAACATCGATGTACTGTGGAGACCTCACGCCCCACGTGTTGAGCAATTCGGCGGTACGTCCACCCGGCCTCCCGCATGCCCACTATACGCCCTCGCTCAAAGTCCGTCACATACGGTTCACGTCCACGCTGTCGCGGCATGCTACCAGTGTTAAAGACTGCGATGGAGCTCCGTATGCCACGGCAAACTGGCTGACACTGACGGTGGCGGTGCACAAATGCTGCGCAGCTAGCGCCATTCGACGGCCAACACCGCGGTTCCTGGTGTGTCCGCTGTGCCGTGCCTGTGACCATTGCTTGTACAGCCCTCTCGCAGTGTCCGGAGCAAGTATGGTGGGTCTGACACACCGGTGTCAATGTGTTCTTTTTTTCATTTCCAGGAGTGTATATAAATGACATAGTAGATAGTCTCGGAAGTTCCATGCGGCTTTCCGCGGATGATGCTGTAGTATACAGAGAAGTTGCAGCATTAGAAAATTGTAGCGAAATGCAGGAAGATCTGCAGCGGATAGGCACTTGGTGCAGGGAGTGGCAACTGACCCTTAACATAGACAAATGTAATGTATTGCGAATACATAGAAAGAAGGATCCTTTATTGTATGATTATATGATAGCGGAACAAACACTGGTAGCAGTTACTTCTGTAAAATATCTGGGAGTATGCATATGGAACGATTTGAAGTGGAATGATCATATAAAATTAATTGTTGGTAAGGCGGGTGCGGGGTTGAGATTCATTGGGAGAGTCCTTAGAAAATGTAGTCCATCAACAAAGGAGGTGGCTTACAAAACACTCGTTCGACCTATACTTGAGTATTGCTCATCAGTGTGGGATCCGTACCAGATCGGGTTGACTGAGGAGATAGAAAAGATCCAAAGAAGAGCGGTGCGTTTCGTCATAGTGTTACATGGTAAGCGTGATAGCGTTACGGAGATGTTTAGCAAACTCAAGTGGCAGACTTTGCCAGAGAGGCGCTCTGCATCGCGGTGTAGCTTGCTGTCCAGATTTCGAGAGGGTGCGTTTCTGGATGAGGTATATTGCTTCCCCCTACTTATACCTCCCGAGGAGATCACGAATGTAAAATTAGAGAGATTCGAGCGCGCACGGAGGCTTTCCGGCAGTCGTTCTTCCCGCGAACCATACGCGACTGGAACAGGAAAGGGAGGTAATGACAGTGGCACGTAAAGTGCCCTCCGCCACACACGGTTGGGTGGCTTGCGGAGTATAAATGTAGATGTAGATGTAGATAGGCATCGTAGCAACGGAATTGCAAGTTTCCGTCTGACTCTGGCAGCCGTCCCGCGGGATCTGGTGGACACAATGGTGCACGCCCAACGAGCCACACCTATAATGGCTCCGTACCACGGGCGTCCTCTGCCGCCGTGGTATAGGATGGTCGGCAGCAGCGACACAATGCACTCGCTCTTGAAGCCTCTTCACTAAGGGACGCTACGCTGACGCCGCGTAATACCTCATCCGTCTTGACACTGACAGCTGACTTTCTTGCTGCAATATTTCTAATGAGTCTTCGATTCCAGAATGAGATTTTCACTCTGCAGCGGAGTGTGCGCTGATATGAAACTTCCTGGAAGATTAAAACTGTGTGCCGGACCGAGACTCGAACTCGGGACCTTTGCCTTTCGCGGGCAAGTGCTCTACCAACTGAGATACCCAAGCACGACTCACGCCCCGTCCTCGCAGCTTTACTTCTGGCAGTACCTCGTCTCCTACCTTCCAAACTTTACAGAAGCTCTCCTGCGAACCTTGCAGAACTAGGAATCCTGAAAGAAAGGCTTGCAGGAGAGCTTCTGTAAAGTTTGGAAAGTAGGAGACGAGGTACTGGCAGAAGTGAAGCTGTGAGCACGGGGCGTGAGTCGTGCTTGGGTAGCTCAGTTGGTAGAGCACTTGCCCGCGAAAGGAAAAGGTCCCGAGTTCGAGTCTCGAATCTTCGATTGTTTGGAAAAATGCCGGTTAAGTAAATCTTCTGTGCACTGTGATTTCTTTGCAAATCATTTCTGCTACCGTACAGCTTTCCAGCGATGACTGTTACTACACCACTACTTATAGCCCACCTCTCCTTACTGTTGTGTACGAAGTGATACACAATGTGTTTGCTAAAACATCGTGTCCTGCTGTGTGAAGAAGTCCGTAAATGTTACTGCACATTCTTGTCAGACAGGAATCGTCGACCTTTCAAGGCTCTTTTTAAGGGACTCAAAGCTTCATAATCGCAGGGGAAGAGATCAGAACTATAGGTAGGTTCTCGAGTATGTTCTACTTGAGTAGTTGTTGTCCGTAATGGATGAGGCGGCCTGCATCGAATCGCGACCAGCAGGACACTAGGGGTACTATTCCACAGTTTTGGCTTCAGGCACACATGTTCTCAAATGGTGCAAATGGCTCTGAGCATTATGGGACTTAACATCTTAGGTCATCAGTCCCCTAGAACTTAGAACTACTTAAACTTAACTAACCTAAGGACATCACACACATCCATGCCCGAGGCAGGATTCGAACCTGCGACCGTAGCTGTCCCGCGGTTCCGGACTGCAGCGCCTAGAACCGCACGGCCACCGCGGCCGGCACACATGTTCTCCACACACATTCTTCATTCTACAATGCATGTCTACCAGAGTTTGTTGTTCTGCAGCCAATAAAAGAAGAACATTTACCACACACACACATCAGAGAGACACAAATGCTACACTAATCCCTTGATTCAATGTCGCTGCTTATGTACCTGCAGATTGTGGTATCGATAACTACTATGCCACGCCGTAGGTACACGTTCTTAGGTTGGCACTACGACACCGACACCGACGACAGCGCCCTCTAGCCAGCGCTGTGCAGCTCTACGAGCGCCGCTGCGGATTCTACGATTCCGAGCCGACGACCAAGCAACTTAGATTCTACTTCATAGGAGGCTAGTCATTACAGACTTTGTTACTTCAGTTACTTCAATGATAGTTTGTCCAACTACGAGTTGCTGTTAGCATTGATACCTGTACGGCCGCCGCGCGGGATTAGCCGAGAGGTCTTAGGCGCTGCAGTCATGGACTGTGAGGCTGGTCTCGGCAGAGGTTCGAGTCCTCCCTCGGGCATGGGTGTGTGTGTTTGTCCTTAGGATAATTTAGGTTAAGTAGTGTGTAAGCTTAGGGACTGATGACCTTAGCAATTAAGCCCCTTAAGATTTCACACACATTTGAGCATTTTGAGCAACTACGTGCTCATCTCAGCCAAAGTTAACCAACCATTATGCAATCATAATTTTGACCACAGTAAGCTTGTAAAATCTACAAGCAGTACCGAAGTACTTCACCTATTCCTGCTCCTGTTCGCTTCCTACATCCGGCCTACCTTTCAATTTACAGGAGCACACCCACCCGCCGCCTATCCGGGCGGGATACAAAACAGATGAGTCGCGCTATGTTGCATATACGCTATAGCAATGCGCTCAGTCCAAAACTTTTCGAACATTTCTTATATTTCCTCATACAATCCACTATTGCAGCCGGCCGGGGTGGCTGAGCGGTTCTAGACACTACAGTCTGGAACAGCGCGACCGCTACGGTCGCAGGTTCGAATCCTGCTTCGGGCATGGATGTGTGATGTCCTTAGGTTAGTTAGGTGTAAGTAGTTCTAAGTTCTAGGGGACTGATAACCTTATAAATTAAGTGCCATAGTGCTCAGAGCCATTTGAACCACTGTTGCAAGTTCCAGCCCAATGGCCACAAGAAGTGGACAACTGGGAGAATTTCACTTCACTACATGTCACTGCTTTAATGTGTGAATCTTAATTTTCACTGTACCCCATTCGATTATTACTACATGGCCAAAATTTTAATAGTGGATTTTTTTAAAAAGTATTCTTTATCCATGTTGACCTTGTTCAACTCGTTGACCATTATTCGCGTAAGGATTGTTCGTACATGAAGCAAACAGTTAAAAAGTTTTATTTCATTTATCATCCATCAAGGATTCTTATGAATAAATAGTTTTACAGTGAAAGCTTTCAATGATTTTCGTTAAAAAAACACTTAGTTTCCTACATTTAGCTGTCCCACAAAAAAAATTGAAAAATCGTACTCTGGCATTTGGGAATCAGGAAGCTGTCTAGTAGAAATTTCTACCACTCATAATTGTGCGATTACTCTTTCGAAGCCGACAAACTTGGCGAGGCTCAGCTATGGAGGTGTAACACTCGATGACAGCAGATTGTGTAGCGTTCATCTTTTATGTGATACTTAAAGCAGAGAGAAAGTGCACATATCTGGGCTCTCCTCCCAAACCCCTAGATCTGCTTCAACCAAATTTGGTTGCCAACAGCCAGCCTCACAAGTATCAGCAGGGTGGGTTTATAACCTCCTAGCTCCAATACGGACAGAGACATGGGCAAAATGTGTTTTTCCCGCCTCTGGCGTATAGGCAGTCCTGCACAACAGACATGTTGCGTAGTAGTAGTATGGCAAAAAAAGTGGAAATTTGTGGTAAGGTTTTATGGGACCAAACTGCTGAGGTCATCGGTCCCTAAGCTTACGCACTACTTAATCTAATTTACACTACGGGAAACACACACACACACACGCACACACACACACACACACACACACACACACACACACACGCCCAAGGGAGGACTAGAACGTCCGACGAGGGGGGAGCCGCCCAGACAGTGACAAGACGCCCTAGACCTCGCGGCTACCCTGAGCGGCCAATCAGGAGCAAACAACAATTTTCGAGCCCCTGATCTGCAGGCTGCCCTGCACAACTGATGTGTTGTGGGAGTACCACTGGCCTGCTTTATCGATCTGTTGTGCAGGGGTTTCATGTGCAGTTGGGCATGGTTAGTGAAAGGCTGAGATGGAGAGATGAGGGAATGAACAGAGAAAGGGGCTAGTGAGGTGCGAGACAGGGAGAAATGGGGCAGGAAGCAATGGACAGAAATAGAGGAGGAGGAGAAAGATAGAGACAGGGAGAACAAGGTGAGGACAGAGAGAGGGGAGAATGTGTGGACAGAGAGAGGTGGGTAAAAGGGGATCAACAGAGAGTGGGGGAGTATGACACATATACAAATAGTGGGTTGAAAGAGATTGACAGAGTGTGTGGAGGAGGATGAGGAGATGGGTACAGATTGGTGGAAGGTTGATGTAGACAGACAGGGTTAGGAAGACGGGGAAGGGGGAGATGTGTGCAATATATGTGTATAAAGAGTATGAGGGCCGAGCCACAGAAAAGGCAGGTAATTAGTAAAACTGTCATGCAGGGCATTTTCTATCTGAAAAGATCTGCCAGTATTTCTCCCTCTGCTGCGTCTTTACCTGTCCTGCAATGTGGTCGTCTCGAACACAGACGATCCACTCCTTCGCTCTTCAGGCTTCTTTGGAGATGTCTGCTGCCATCACCATCACCCTTCTTTAAATGCGAGTACTCTTATTGTGCCATGTACACCGAAAAAGTGTCATCTTGACCTCCGAAAGCTGCTAAGTTGAATCACTTTATCTTACTGCCATTTTCAATCACAAACTATTGTCGTCATAGAGAGCATTCATCAGAACTTCGGCTACGAGTTAATGTCGATGCACGTCGCACCACAGTGCTGAAACGTGTATGGTCAATAGGGAAATAAATGAACCGTGCCTTGAATTATGTGGAAATTTTCACCAGCCAATGCATTATTTAATGATTTAATGATTTAGGAAGAAGACCCTACGAGGATTAATAAGTAACGTTACAGTGTAAACAGATAATAAGGAGAACTTCCACATAGGCTCTTTTGTTAATAAAGCTAATGGGAATTTTTCTGTTACTCGCTCCTGTGAATGGGAACGCGTTATGCAGATCTTGGTGTCACTCGCGTCCATCTAGAAAAGTTTTTTCTGAGTTTAACGAAGGCGATGTTGGCTTGATATATTCTACGATGCCCTTTCGCTACACTGACTAAAGGATCCTTCTAAGAAATACCAAATTAAGGTAACCTGAAGATACCTAAATAAGGCGAAACGCGTAGTTGAAAAATAGAAAACTAAAATTGCAACCAAGACTGTTTTCAACCAATACTGTTAAGCACTGGTTTGCTGTATGCCACACATAGATTGGACGGAGCCGGCCAGTGTGGCCGAGCGGTTCTAGGCGCTTCAGTCCGGAACCGCGCGACAGCTACGGTCGCAGGTTCGAATCCTGCCTCGAGCATGGATGTGTGTGATGTCCTTAGGTTAGTTAGGTTTAAGTAGTTCTAAGTTCTAGGGGACTGATGACCTCAGATGTTAAGTCCCATAGTGCTCAGAGCCATTTGAACCATTTTTTTGATTGGACGGACAAAATAGTGCACGCTAATGTACTAATCATTGTGGAGAGGGGCAACCGTATTTCGGAACATTACCTCATTAGCACATGCAGTCCATGTTTAAGAACTGATGGATACCTAACACACACACACCGTTGGGTGGCTTGCGGAGTATAAATGTAGATGTAGATGTAGATCTGATCGTGCCACAATGCCGCTGAAACGCGTCACGCCGTTAAGTATTGGAAAACAAACGTCACTCAAGCTGAAAATATTTTTTTATATATTTGGTACTGCACCTGCAGATCTCAAAGAATTCCATTGATCTTGCACTAAGTTTGGAAATAATAGTAATACACTACTGGCCATTAAAATTGATACACCAAGAAGAAATGCAGATGATACACGGGTATTCATTGGACAAATATATTATACTAGAACTGGCATGTGATTACATTTTCACGTAATTTGAGTGCACAGTCCTGAGAAATCAGTACTCAGAACAACCACCTCTGGCCCTAATAACGGCCTTGATACGCCTGGACATTGAGTCAACTAGAGCTTGGATGGCGTGTACAGGTACAGCATCCCATGCAGCTTCAACACGATACCATAGTTCATCAAGAGTAGTGACTGGCGTATTGTGACGCGCCAGTTGCTCAGCCACCACTGACCAGACGTTTTCAATAGGTGAGAGATCTGGAGAATGTGCTGGCCTGGGTAGCAGTCTAACATTTTCTGTATCCAGAAAGGCCCGTACAGGACCTGCAACATGCGGTCGTGCATTATCCTGCTGAACTGTAGGGTTTCGCAAGGATCGAAAGAATGGTAGAGCCAAGGGTCGTAACACATCTGAAATGTAACGTCCACTGTTCAAAGTGCCGTGAATGCGAACAAGAGGTGATCGAGACGTGTAGCCAATGGCACCACATATCATCACGTCGGGTGATACGCCAGTATGGCGATGACGAATACACGCTTCCAATGTGCGTTCACCGAGATGTCCTCAAACACGGATGCGACCATCATGATGCTGTAAACAGAACCTGGATTCATCCGAAAAAATGACGTTTTGCCATTCGTGCACCCAGGTTCGTCGTTGAGTACACCATCGCAAGCGCTCCTGTCTGTGATGCAGCGTCAAGGGTAACCGCAGCCATGGTCTCCATGCTGCTGCAAATGTCGTCGAACTGTTCACGCAGACTGTTGTTGTCTTGCAAACGTCCCCATCTGTTGACTCAGGGATCGAAACGTGGGTCACGATCCGTTACAGCCATGCGGATAAGATGCCTGTCATCTCGACTGCCAGTGATGCGAGGCCGTTGGGATCCAGCACGGCGTTCCATATTACCCTCCTGAGCTCACCATATGCTGGCCGGCCGGAGTGGCCGTGCGGTTCTAGGCGCTACAGTCTGGAGTCGAGCGACCGCTACGGTCGCAGGTTCGAATCCTGCCTCGGGCATGGATGTGTGTGATGTCCTTAGGTTAGTTAGTTTTGATTAGTTCTAAGTTCTAGGCGACTGATGACCTCAGAAGTTAAGTCGCATAGTGCTCAGAGCCATTTGAACAGTCATTGGATCTCGACCAACGCGAGGAGCAATGTCGCGATACGATAAACCACAATCGCGATAGGCTACAATCCGACCTTTATCAAAGTCGGAATCGTGATGGTACGCATTTCTCCTCCTTACACGAGGCATCACAACAACGTTTCACCAGGCAACGCCGGTCAACTGCTGTTTGTGTATGAGAAATCGGTTGGAAACTTTGCTCATGTTAGCATGATGTAGGTGTCGGCACCGGCGCCAACCTTGTGTGAATGCTCTGAAAAGCTAATCACTTGCATATCACAGCATCTTCCTCCTGTCGGTTAAATTTTGCGTCTGTAGCACGTTATCTTCGTGGTGTGGAAAATTTTAGGTTGGTTGTTTTGGGGAAGGAGACCAGACAGCGAGGTCATCGGTCTCCTCGGATTAGGGAAGGACGGGGAAGGAAGTCGGCCGTGCCCTTTGAAAGGAACCATCCCGGCATTTGCCTCGAGCGATTTAGGGAAATCACGGAAAACCTAAATCAGGATGGCCGGACGCGGGATTGAACCGTCGTCCGCCCGAATGCGAGTCCAGTGTCTAACCACTGCGCCACCTCGTTCGGTCGTAGAAAATTTCAATGGCCAGTAGTGTATTTTCGTGACATAACCAGCTCCTGATTCAATATTTGGCTGCTACCAGCCTTCATCTTTTCGCGGCATTTCTGAGCTACAAAGTCACAGCAGCTGGCAGGCCCTTCAGCTCGCCACAGTTACAGACTGCGAACATTTTCGGGGAGCCCCTCCACGCCGCGCCGGGAGGCGGCAGACCGGCCGACCTGGCAACCTCCGGGCAGCGGCGGCAGCCATCACGGCCGGCGGCCGGCGCGGCCCCCACGATCAGTTTCCGAGCCGGCTCACAAATCAGCGCATCTCGACAGCGCGCCGCGGCTTAACAGAATTTTCCTTTTCCCCACTCCCCGCGGACGAGAAAAGAAAGATACTACAGGCGCGCCCCGGACGGGACGACGGACGGCCAGACAGGACAGAAGAGAATCGAGGTCTAGGACGTTTCTCACGGAGAGGAGGGCAGAAATGAGCATTAAGACGGGGGCTGCTGCTTTGTGTCTAGGACCACAAATCAAGCCGGCGGCCGATAACAGCGGCAGGCAGCGAGGCCCGGCGTGGCTGCGCCGCAGAGGGAGGAGAGAGAGACTGGCGTGCTTTATGACGCCTGTTCATCACGTCGTCATAAATTAGAAACCCGAATCTCGCTCCGCCCTCTGTAGCCGCACTTCCCCTCCTGCGGCCGAGAGCGCACTCTGCCGACAGCCGCAGTAGCCGCGCCAGCGACGCTCTTTTCTCTATTCCTGGCCGCCGAGCTGCGGCTTCGGTGAAAGACCACGCAAAGGGCCACTCACCGGTCACCGATCTGACATATCACACATCCAAGCTACTCTGAAGAGTTAAAGACCATAGGTTTTCAAAGTCTCCCTACTACGGTCTCATCGAGATTCCAGTCACGTGCTGAGTGTCTAGTATACGATGGAATATGTCAGCCTTCCGTTGTCTAACGGTTAGCGCTATTAGCTAATGACGCCGAGTTCGATTCCTGGTAAACTAAAGGCCAGTATGTTTTCATATTTCCCAGTACTATGACGTTACCGAAATGGTGAATACAGGTTCCAGCCACGCACCGAGTGTCTAAAACGACACCGGGAGAACATCCGTATTTTTTGTCTCCGTACTCAAGTGGTTAGCGTAATTGGCAAGGTCTACAAGAAACACAGGCCGCGGCGCGTACGTCACGAAGGTGAACCTGAGAGCGCTCGCTCGCTCAACTCAGCAGACAAACTATGTTTCTATATCTGTTAACTCGTAACTAAGTGTGTACGTACAAACAAGAACTGCATTTTCTACTGGAATCCGCTATTATGGACTCTTACTGTTATTAATCCTACAATGATCGGGAGTCCATAGGCCTACATATAATTTGTTACGGCTGTACTGGGGTACAATAAACTTAAAAAAAAAATGTCAAAATGATTATCAGCTGCGTAAGGCATCACTTCTTGTGTGAAATGAGGACTTTTAAGCAGAAGAGACTGAATGCTGTAAACCAGCCGTTATACCATTCATATCGAGCACTGATCTTAAATTAAATTTTGTTGTAGTACTGTTATCAGTAAGACTTTACAATAGCAGATTCCAGTACAAGATGCAATTCTCTCTGCGAGTTAACAGCTTTAGAAACGCATTTTGTCTGCTGAGCTGAGCGAGCGAGCGATTTCAGGCCTACCTTTGTGACGTACGCGCCGCGGCCTGTCTTTTTCGTTGGCCTCGGTTATTGGCTAGTGACGTGATGCTTCCGGGTTCGGTTGACGATACCAATATCAGGTTTTTTTATGATGGTAAGTGGTGAAATAAGATCCGCTTATTCTCTCGACGCCAAATCGGTAGCTACTTGAATGATAATAATAAACCACCAGCGAAACTGACACGCAAGTCGCCATAGTGTCGTCGATCGAAAGGCACGCATATTACGATCTTCCTCGTGTCTCACAGACGCACGTTACAACTTAATATTAGCTTTCCATTTAGGAACGTTTGGAATTTCTTCCACTGTCCAACCGCTCGTCGTCTCAGCTTCCGTAAGTATACGAATTCGTTAAGTAGTCTATTAATTTACAGTGTCTTCCTTCCAGCAACTTTAAAGTGCCAAGTCGATATATAGTGAATGCCATATCTACAATGTCTCGTTCGAAACATTTGATTTACAGAAAAGATTTTATTTCTTTCAGTCACTGTTGCTGGTTTTCGGAGTATTCTCTGAGCGGTTCTTTTCTTCATCGAAAGCGAAGTCACTATTAGAATAATATAATAATAATATATTACTATTAGAATAATATATCCATCGACAAGCAGCATGCTTCTGTGAAAAATATGAACCTCTTTGATAACAATACTTTTTCTGGTAATGTTTAACGTCTTGGATTATATCTAAATCAAACTATTTATTCACGATGCAAATAAGTAAAATAAAAAATACTCACGAAATCTTCAGAACATGCCAACGGAGGCAGAGACATATTTTTGCTTCTCCCTCTAATCTTCAGACGCATAATTTAGAGAAATAATGTGTTATCTAAGAATGGATTGGCCGGCCGCGGTGGTCTCGCGGTTCTAGGCGCGCAGTCCGGAACCGCGCGACTGCTACGGTCGCAGGTTCGAATCCTGCCTCGGGCATGGATGTGTGTGATGTCCTTAGGTTAGTTAGGTTTAAGTAGTTCTAAGTTCTAGGGGACTGATGACCACAGCTGTTAAGTCCCATAGTGCTCAGAGCCATTTGAACCATTTTTTTTAAGAATGGATTCGAAGCTAACATACAGTTTCAAGCAAGCCTTCCCTATTGCTGCAGTTGTACGCACATTAAACTATGCGTATAGCGTATATTTCTGAATAATGTTGGCCGAGGTAACGTGGTGCAACATGCAATTAATTTGCATGACTGGGTAAAATCATGGAATTACTACATGGAACTAAACAAGTAGAGTATACACGTCAACATTTTGACCGCAAATATGGGTAGGAAATATGCGATAATGACCTTGGGTAGGAAATATGTGTTAATGACCTTGGGATTACACTGAGCGATAAAAAACACTGCAAAAGCCAAATCAACATGACTCCCACAAAAATGTAAGCTGAATCTAATAAAACATAACAGATTCACTTATCTACAAACATCTCATTTTTAAGAAATAGAATCTGTTACAAAAGTATTTTCTGGTCTTGAGTCAATCAAGGGTCGTGTCGCTTCTCCCGTAATACCAGTCGCAGAAAAATGCGCCGATGCCTGTGACTCAGCACTGTTGACTGCCACACTGCATAGCAACTCTTCGGCGAGCGGCGCGGCCTGCTCCAGAGGCTACTATTGTTTGCGGCAGAAGAAATATTGGCGTATGGTTACTCATTAATATTTCCAGGTATCAGTTTGCCAAGTAGATCAGTTGTGTTCTGTGACCAACTTTTATCGCAGTCGACTTTTTTAAATGATTACCCATTAGAGCCTAGAACGCTACTAGAGACGTAACTACGCACATTGGTCAGCAGAGACAAGATCGATGATAACAGAAGGCATGTTATTCTTCTTTAGAAAAACACGTCATCAGAAGAAAAACATCAAGATCTCATTTACCTCCATATTTCACTGCTACAAGAGTGGTGTCTGACAGGCCCAGGCACCCCAATAACTACGATAATTCTGGAATAATGCCGTCTAACTTTATTTGGGAAGAACTGTAAATCTATCTTCAGCTACAAACATAGGCCGGCTGTGGTAGCCGAGCGGTTCTAGTCGCTTCAGTCTGGAACCGCGCGACCGCTACGGTCGCAGGTTCGATACTGCCTCGGGCATGAATGTGTATGATGTCCTTAGGTTCAAAAATGGCTCTGAGCACTATGGGACTTAACATCTATGGCCATCAGTCCCCTAGAACTTAGAATTACTTAAACCTAACTAACCTAAGGACAGCACACAACACCCAGCCATCACGAGGCAGAGAAAATCCCTGACCCCGCCGGGAAACGAACCCGGGAACCCGGGCGTGGGAAGCGAGAACGCTACCGCACGACCACGAGATGCGGGCTGTCCTTAGGTTAAAGTAGTTCTAAGTTCTAGGGGACTGATGACCTCAGATATTAAGTCCCATAGTGCTCAGAGCCTACAGCTACAAACCTTAAAAGCAACTGTGAAAGTTTCAACGCACATGGATACTACATTAATCTACATTTCTGATGTTTTCGGCTCTTCCAGAATTCCATTTATTAATAAACCAGCTGGATAAATAACTGGGATTTGAAATATTTGTCAGATGATAACGACTTCTCTTCATTCCAGAGGAACGTTGGGCAGTAGTGCCACTATGGATTCCTATAGTACTCATTAGCTCTTTATCTTACGCGTATGGCATCTATATCCGAATGCCGTAGCGTGTATAACGGAATGACATTGACAACTGAGTACACCAAAACTCACTTCCATTCTGGTCACGCCTTATGTAGGACAACTTGTGTATTAATATCTAGGTTCTTGTATACGGCGTCAATGTTCTCTCTCTCTCTCTTCTCTCTCTCTCTCTCTCTCTCTCTCTCTCTCTCTCTCTCTCTCTCTCTCTCTCTCTCTCTCTAGTACATGCTTTTGGACTGCATTGTATGGAGCCAGTTTCTGTACAAAATTTCTGTTCCGCCACTCATCGGTAAAATAACGTGTAATTTAGGTCACAGGATTGCTGGGAAAGATTTGTGATAGTAACACATCCATGTCACGCATCTCAATGTTTATTACGCAATACCTCTTAAATTATGTGTCGTATAATGATATATTTTTGCTTGTACTTCAGTGGTATGTGTGGATACAGTATGCAAAATATGTGTTGCGAACAGAGTTAGCAGTTAAGACGTAATAAACTAAAACGTCATACCTGATGCTGAAGTTCTACTGTATGAACATCGAAAATGTAGCAAGCGCTAAACTTTTTCTGTTCAGTATTGTGCGTCCGTCTGTTGGGAAATGGGGAGGGGGTGGGGAGGCTGTGTCACCGAGAAAAAGTCGTCTAGCCCACTAATTACTGTAATACTGTATGAATATCGTCTTGTTAATTTGCGCGGCATGAGTTACTGTCCTCAAGACACATATTGTTTCTAACTTAATACTTGACTTATTATCATAAGCCTTTAAGGTAAGAGTATACCTCTTAACGAGTGGATTGTGGCAGCATTTTAAATTTTTAAATTCGGTCAGTAATTATATAAAATACTGGGAATTAAATTTTTTGTGACTAGAAGCCGATAGACAGGCAACCTGCAACTGGCCATATCTGACCGTTTTAGCCGTTTAGTAATGTAGAGTATGGTGGAGTACAACAATATTTACTGCTGCCATCTGAGAACTTACGTCAGGTTGCACTGTGTCCTGGTGTTCGCATTAAATTGAGGCTACCATTGTAACTGGCTGGGTAAGCCAGTTCAAGGATCAAAGGAATGCCTGAGCATTCCATAGTCCATGCCTGTTGCAGTGCCTTGGTGGTTGAACCAATCCGAAGGTTAAGGTGGACTTTAGTTTTCATCTCTCGACGCCAGCTTCTACCTCGCTTAGAAGGACAAAAGGTGTAGAAATATACACCATTCAGCGACGAATTTCTAAAGGTACGTTCGAGTTCAACGCCTCGGCGTCAATCACATAATTAATTATGGGAAATTAGTTCAATGGAGTAGGATGAGGAAGTGCTGTGGCCTTATCAAAGCATCACCTCAAGTGACAGTAGAACCAAGGGAAGCCTCCACCGTAGTAAATGGAGTGGGATCTGAACCGCGTTCCTTTGAATCCAGAGCTCTGACTGCAGCGGCACTTAGCTCTGTACAAATGTTGCACATACAGGATGTAACAAAATGGTTCAAATGGCTCGGGACTCAACATCTGAGGTCATCAGTCTCCTAGACTTAGAACTACTTAAACCTAACTAACCTAAGGACATCACACACGTCCATGCCCGAGGCAAAGCGCCTAGAACCGCTCGGCCACAACGGCCGGCCAGGGTGTAACAGAAATAAGTACAGATACTTCTACTGGTATCTGAGGTCAGTGTACTGAACAACATTACATCATCATTTACACCATTTCCAGTTTAATCATTACAGCTATTCACAAGTCGTGTGTTTTTATGTCGGTTAGCAGCTCCAAGTACATGTGGCAAGAAGAAGCCATTACCGCTTACTTTCTCCTGGGCAGCAGGGCAGGTGTCGAATTACGGACACGTGCACGCAAAACAGTTAGCGTATACTGCCAGACGACATTCACTTGGTGGCCCAGGTATAGCCATGCAGAATACACTACGTCATACAGTCTGCGACGTATTTGGGGGAAAACTGTTCGACGCAGAGAGAAACAACCGACACACTGTTATATGTACATATTACAGTACCACATATACAAATATCTACATTCATATCCGCTACATACTGTATGGTTCACTACGTGTCGTACGGTGTCCCGTCGACACAACGTGGTCATTAGTGATGCAGCACAAACTCGTGTGGGGAAGAATGGGAAAGGGAATCAAACGAATCATGCCGTCATTTCCATAGAGCGATTTGTTGGAACCACGGAAAGCCTAAATCTGGATGGCCGGGCGGGGATTCAACCAGCCGTCCTTCAGTGTCTTCACCACAGGTTGCGTGGTAGAAGCTCTAGCAGACACTTGCGGAGTGCTGGCGCGGTAGGGTGGGGGCAGGCAGGTGACGGCCGGGCTCGGCCAGTGGTCGCGATGCGAAGCCGGCCCCAGGCTGGCCGAGGTGAACGATCTGGGGCCATAAAGTCGCTAACGGAACCCAGCCGCCAGCTACTCTCACTAGACGCCGGACGGGCCGGCACCAAGGCCGCGGCGCCGAACGCCGCCTCCGCTGCCCTTGCCGTATTCTTGGCAATGCCTCGTTCGTTAAAAAAAAAAAATTAAAAAAAAAATCACACACTTTGATTATCAGAAAGATGCACCAGAATAGCTGCTTATAATAATTAATCTTTATTAACGACAGACTGTTTCGACACTTACCGGCATTGTCAAGCACCTATGAACACACTTCTGGCGAGACTGTGTATAAATGTGAGCGTCAGTTATCTTTTTCCACCTACATGGTGAACTGAATATTACTGTTGATTCCACTGAGGTGTTGCAAAAACTCGTCTAGTTTCTCGCGTCCGTGTGGCCAAATGACGAACGTGTCGTCAACGTATCGAAAGAAACACTTCGGCTTCAATGGCGCAGTATCTGGCCACACGGACACGAGAAACTAGACGAGTTTTTGGAACACCTCAATGGCATAAACAGTAATATGCAGTTCACCATGGAGGTGGAAAAAGATAATGCATTGCACTTCCTCGACGTCCTTGTCCACCGTAAACGAAATGGGTGTCTTGGTCACAGCGTCTACAGAAAACCCACCCACACAGACATGTACCTGCACGCCACCAGCCATCATCGTCCAGCACAGAAGCGCACAGTATTACAAACATTGGTGCATCGTGCAACAGTAATACCAGACGACGATAACCTGCCCCACGAACTGAGCCACCTACGCAAGGTTTTCAGGAATAACGGCTACAGCGCCGATCAAGTGAAAGAAGTGATTTCTGGGAAATATCAGAATAAGACCACCGACAAAGAGCAGGAAAAGAAACTTGCTTTGCTGCCATTCTGTGGCTCTGTGTCGGGTAAGATAAGCCGCCTGTTGAAAAGACACAAGATCAAATCAATCTTCAGGCGTCCAACGAAAATCCGTCAATTACTGAGACCAGTTAAAGACGCAGTAGGTCTCAGAACACATAGAATCTACGAAATAGCTTGTGAGTGTGGCCAGAAGTACATCGGACAAACAGTGCGCACTGTGGAACAACGCAGCAAAGAACATGAGAGGAATTATCGCCTACACTATCCAGAGAAATTTGCGTTAGCTGAGCATGCGTTAGAAAACGGTCACCACATAAAATTTGACGATACCTCTGTCGTGTGGGTAACGCCTTCTGGGACAGTTTAATAAAGGAAGCTATTGGAATAAAAATTACCGCAAACACCCTGAATAGAGACGGTGCTTTGCAGCTCAGCGCTGCGTGGGATCCAGAGATCGCGCGGTTGAAGAGGGCACATCGAACGCCGACTCAAAAACATGCCCATATATGGCAATGTCACGGGCACCAGTGACGTCACAGCCGGCAGCTAGCGTATATAAGGGCGCACCAACAGCCCACTGGCAGTTATACCACTTGACAATGGCCAAGGAGTGCTTGGCCGAAAGCTCGTGTAGTTTTAAGCAGTTGACGCGGTTGGAAACCCGAGAACATTTTATTCAATGTCATCGCCGCGAGATTCTGCATTCATACGTGGTTTGACAGTAGTTTCACTCCTTCGACCTTATATATTTATAATGATTATACAGATATTAAATTCTGTCACGATTATCTTTGCCTGTTGCTTATGTTATTTATCACTTATCCTTTCTCGTGTTCTAAAAGTTCAATAAAGTTTTTGAGATAGTATCTCTGTCTAAATTCTATACTGTATGTTCGTTTAATACGATACCTCAAATGCTTAACTTTTAGAAAACAAAAAAGCAAAATCGGAATTAACATGTGCAACGACCAAAGATACTCGTAACAAGATTTAGTTAATAAAATAATATTGCTGTTCAATAACGTCGTAAAAGTAGAACTGTCAGACTACCGTTAAACCGTAATTAATGAATTATTTTCAATATATTCACATCATTGACCATGCGACGGAAACACTGACAGTTAAAGACAGTTCACTAACGCCATAATATGCACGTCACATCATTCTAGACGTGAGTACAATATAGTCACTTAAATATAAATGATATTCACAGCTATACACGGTCTCACCAAAAGTGTATTCGCAGGTACTTGACAATGGCGATAAATGCCGAAAATTCTCATGTCATTAATGATTAATTATTATAAGTAGCTATTCTGGAGCATCTTTCAAGTAGTCATGGCATTATCTGACCTATTATGCTGCTGGTCCTAAAGAAGAAAACATACACTTTGATTATTTCTGTCGTATCCTTTAGTCCGAAAACTGGTCTGATGCAGATCTGCGCGCTATTCTACGCAAGTTTCTTCAGCCCTGCTAACTACTGCAACTTACATCCTTTAAGCACGCTTACTATCATCATGCCCTTGTCCCCTTTTGCAGTTTTTACCCTCCCA
This sequence comes from Schistocerca americana, assembly GCF_021461395.2. Classification (NCBI taxonomy): domain Eukaryota; kingdom Metazoa; phylum Arthropoda; class Insecta; order Orthoptera; family Acrididae; genus Schistocerca; species Schistocerca americana. The sequence continues at coordinate 239,627,042 of NC_060119.1, read as the reverse complement.
CTCTTCCTTCATAACCAAATGAACTATTCGCTGGGCCCTCAGAAAGTGCCCTTTCAATCGACTTCTGCTATTAAGCTCTTTTCTTCCCGATTTCACTCATTACCTCCTAATTAGTCATTCGATCTACTTATCTAACCTTCAGCATTCTTCTGTGGCGCCACATTTCAGGGCGTTCTCTTACCTTCTTGCTTGTATTGTTTATCGTCCACGTTTCGGTTCCAAGTAAGGATACTCTCCAGACAAATATTCCCCTAAAACAGTTCCTAACAGTTCATTTTATTCTAAAATCATGAACATAGCTGTAACGTACCCTTCCTACAGCAGAAGGTGGGAAAAAAACCAGCCAAATCAGTTGCAATAGTACAAGGTTTATTGGAAACCCCTTGACCTAGGTTTTGACGTCTTTAAAAACGTTTTCTTCAGACAGATCAGTGATTAACACCTCATCTAATTCCCCTAGGATCACCTGCCTTCCATATAATTCAGTTCACTACCCTCTGTTAATCAATTAACTTTATGAAGAAGACTTAAAGACGTCGAAAACTAGGTCAAGGGGTTTTCAATAATCTTTTGCAAAATGATTTGGCTGGTGTTTTTCACCTTTTGCTGCACGAATACTTAATTTTGTATACAGTGTTACATACTGCTTTTATATTCCAATTTCCTAATCTAATTCCCCTGGCATTACCAGTCCTCCATACAATATCATTCGATTACACTCCGTTACCAGTGTTTTATTTTTATTGAGCTTTATCTTATATCTTTTTTCAGGACACAAGCACTTTCCCGTCCCCTGAGACCATTACAAAGTCATCGACAAACATTAACAATTTTATTTCTCCCCCCTAAGCTTTAATTCCTTTGCCAAATCTTAGTTTCCAAATGCTTGCTCAATGTACTTATTTGATATCACTATGGTTAAAAGACCGAAATAAACAGCTGCATCTCCGTCTCGACGCCCTACGCCTTCGGTACGAAAATAGTGTCGTATCGTAGAAAAATGGTTCAAATGGCTCTGAGCACTATGGGACTTAACATCTGAGGTCATCAGTCCCCTAGAACTTAGAACTACTTAAACCTACCTAACCTAAGGACATCACACACATCCATTCCCGAGGCAGGCTTCGAATCTGCGACCGTAGCAGTCGCGCGGTTCCGGACTGAGCGCCTAGAACCGCTAGACCACCGCGGCCGGCTCGTATCGTAGCTTATCGTTATTGCCGGAGCTGGTGCCTTGAGGAATATTCCTACGGACACTGTGAGCGGCGCTTTGAACATCAGTACCAATGGAAAACCTCCACGCCGCCGACCAATGAAGACCGCCAGGACGATGTTATAAGCGGCGGGCACCTGGGCACCTTCTCCTAATTCGAGATTAGTTCCGCGTTGCTAGTTGGTGCCGAACATCATTGCACAGAATTGTTGATAGCTAGATCTATCGGCAAACGTTGTATACATAGACGCACGCCCGTGTCGGGGCTCTTTCTATAGATATTCGCGTCTCTCACAAGTTGTCAGCCGTGCAGCATTTCTTCACCCCACAAGTTGAGTTCAAGATATTTATTTAAAGCGCACTTGTGTCAACTAATCTTTTGCTCGCCTGACCAGATCACTAAGTCGACAGATCCCTTTGTCCAACTTATCCATTTATCATTAGCAACGAGGACATAACATTTGGTTCTTCGGAACATAACTGTGGACGACTCACATCGTAACAAATAGCATTTTTATTTTCCTTAGCCCTGCTGTTGCAACAATTGTGTGTGGATTCGAGCAGCGGCACATGTAAGCCAATTAACAAGTTCTTACTTGAGTTACTCGTAATTCTTTTTTAAAATAAGTATACGTGGCGCAACAAGGTGATAAACTCAGCATGCAGAGTAACGAAGGAGTAACAATCCAAGGATCAGAAAAGCAACCGCATCGTAACAATGTTAAATAGCCACATGCAGCACTTAGGGGTAACCAAATTAGATACATTTCTAGAGGTCGTTTCAGCAAAAGCTCTGCATTTCGCCGTTTCTGTATCGAATACACGTCTCGCATATATTAAAGACCACAATATGTATTTGCACGAATATCCTTATGAACTAAAAATGAGAACAGAACTTCACTTCGCCCAGTCGAGGGTCTAAAGCTTCGCTAACAGATTTTTGCTCGAGTTCATAAGTCGTTTAGTTTGCACATCTTCATATAAATACCTGTATGGACTTCACACTTAATTTTATTTAACCGAACCCTAGCTCTACGGTTCGATGTAAATGGGTGGAACATATACTGTTAACATTTTAAGAATATCACCTACACGTCGCACAACAGTAAAATCGTGTTTGAGCTTCACCTGAATTCAGCGTACATGTGTAGCTTCATTAAAAACCTGTAGACAGACACCGTAATTATTGGCAGAATCTCGCACTGAAATTGCTGTAGTTAGTTTCCTCACCTGCATGTTTATTGTTGCTTAGTGAAGAGGGTGTGATTACAATAACAACAAAACACAGCGAGAAAGGTCGAGGGTCACTTTGAAGCGTTACAGTAAGAGGAAGAAAGAAATGGGAGAGAAGAGAGATTTTCCTTTGTCACCTTTTGACAAGTCACCATTATCAAGCATGAGATATCCTTAGTAGCAACTACTTCAGTGAAAAGAGATGAGTTTTATTAACGTTCGCTATTGTTCGATAATCTCGCATTCTTGTCAGGCAGCAGCGATGTCCTCTGATGCTCGCGAGGTGCCTCATCTTTAATTTAAAGCGCACGTGTTTTCGCTAAAAAGAATGTGACATTGACACAATGCGACAATGGCAGGTGGGGATTTTGTCAAGTCACGGTATGTTGGCATACAGGCCGCACTGTCGCTGACCACAGGTGTTTCTAATTACGGATGCGCCGGGCGGCGACCGTGCTTATAGCAGGGGCTGCGTTGTGCGAGACAAAATACTCTTTAATACTCTCCTCTAAACGATCGTACAACATTATACTTCAAAGTCACGTTTGCGCTAAATTATTTATGACGCCTGAAGGAAGTGAGAATCCGTGTTCCCGATATGCTCTTCGCAATAAGAAATAAAGGCAGGTCCAGCAGCAAGCTCCACTGCGGCCCTAGCCTGTGTCAGTACACTTTTCACAGAACTATTGCTATGATGTCGTTTGTAACTGGCGTCTCTACAAGTCTACAGTACGATAATGGGCATGAGAAGGTTTTGTATTCACACTTTATTATGTTAGTTTGGACAGCAAGGTACACTCCCTTTTAACGCCTTTTAACGAATCCAGTAACAATAACTTCATTATCTTTGAAATCGAGAATTCAGATGTGCAACTTTTCATATAATGTTTACTTGTATGTTATGGACGTCGACTGAATACGATCTGAGAGATCCATAATTATTTAGTCGTGGTGAGGACTGCGACTGTTATTTAAATATCAATAATACAGTTTACTGTGGCGTTCACATTTCGATTGTACCATTATGCATTTAGATGGTTCACACCATCACTCTTAGGTCGAAAATTACATATTTACGATCTTCAAGTTAATCCAAAGCACTGACATCTCTTCACAGCACACTGCCGCCACTGCTATGAAGAGGCGTCTGTGATCTATACTAATACCAAGAAAGTTAATACGAAACCAAGACAATATAGACAGGCCACTGATGCGACGCACACGAAAGGTTGTAGTCTGATGGATCAGATAAACGAAGATATCAGAGCTGAGTTGGGAATTTATTTGGTTAACGAGTTAATAAAACAAAAGAGTAAAATGAACAGAACATTTCGAAGGATGCCAGAAGGAAGGACAACGAAACAGATACTGAACTATACAACACAAGGGAAACGAAATCCTGGAAAACCACGGGAGAGTGTTTAAGTCGAATGTCAAAACATGTTTAGCCATTATTGTATAAAATTTTATTGTTGTTATTTCCTGCACTTTGTTGCCTAGCGTTCTTAGTAACGTACGACACGTCACCAGATATTTATTTCATTTCTTATGTAGGTCTCTTAAGTTACTAGTTTACATCGTAATCTAAGAAGTTGGAACGAGGGACTTGTTCTAATGCATGACCATTTAACATTATTTTGTAACGTACAGGGTCTTTTCCTTTAAAACACATAATCTTTGTCGTTCTGAGAGCAATATTGAAACCGTAGAGTTTCATAACCAGTCCAAGCACTATATTGCCACCAGCAGATAGTCCTCACTCTTATTTTGTCATCAGGGAATATCTTGGTGTTTAACCATTTGCCTGATTCTGTTTTAATGCTTCGTTTTGTCTTGGTTTCCCACTGTCTAACAACATCGTCAATACAGATATTAAAAAGTGTGGGCGACAAGATACACCCCTGTTTCACACATCTATTAAATTTTGTGGTTCCAGTCTTCTACGCAAGCGTATTTTTTCGTGTTTTAATTGTCACTTTTTATAAATTTTCTAAACAGCACAATGTGAAGTATATTATCAGATCAAAAGTATCTGGATACCGCACTGTAATGTGCAATTGACCCCTAGATATCACGATAGGCGGATTCACCGCTATAAAAGGAGGTGGGGAGTATCATGTTGTCAGCAGAAAAGCAGCAACGGCAAAATGGATCGGCAAGGAGAGGTCAGTGACTCCGAATGTTAACTAGTCACTGGGTGTCACGTGAATAACAAATCCAACAGGGAGATTCCAACCCTTCTAAAACTGGCCAAGTCGACTGTTGGCGATATGACTGCTGAAGTGGAAACGCGAGGGAACAGCCACAGCTAAAACAAGAGGAGGCAAGCCCCGTGTACTAGGGCACAGGGACCGTCGAGAAATGCGCAGTGTGGTTGTAAAAAAAGAGCATGAACTCGGCGGAAGGAATCATTAGTGAGGTCCAAAGTGCTAGCAACAACCCAGCTAGCACAATGACTGCGCGTAGGGTGTTGAGATGAATCGGGTATGATGGTCAAGCAAAGTCGCACATTCCTGTAGTCATTGTTAAATGACACTTGAGGCCGGCCTCTGTGGCCGAGCGGTTCTAGGCGCTTCAGTCCGGAACCGCGCTGCTGCTACGGTCGCAGATTCGATTCCTGCCTCGGGCATGGATGTGTGTGATGTCCTTAGGTTAGTTAGATTTAAGTAGTGACTGATGACCTCAGATGTTAAGTCCCATAGTGCTCAGAGCCATTTGAACCATTTGACACTTGAGGTGGTGTAAAGAGCGACGGCACTGGGTAGTGGATAGCTGGAAACGAGTGATTCGGATTGATTAATCACACTGTGGCGATCTGATGTAAAGTTCTGGGTTTCACGTACGCCTGTCAGAGTCCCGAACTGAACCCAGTGGAGAACATTTGGGATGAGTTATAACGTCGACTACGCTCCAGATTGCATGGTCCAACATCACTGCCTTCTCTGGTTTGAGCTCTTGAAGAAGAATAGGCTGTCATTCCTCCACTGAGAGGCAGAAACCTCAGTGAGAGTGTCCCCAGCGCAGTTCAAGCCTTCGTAATGGCGAAGGATGGACATAACTCATATTAGCTTCCAGATACTTTTTATGAGTCGTGTATGTACTGACTCATTCTGTGGTCAAGTAGCCTTGGCTCGGCTATTCACAAAAAAAAGTAAAAAAAATGGTTCAAATGGCTCTAAGCACTATGGGACTTAGCATCTGAGGTCATCAGTCGCCTAGACTTAGAACTACTTAAACCTAACTAAGGACATCGCACACATCCATGCCCGAGGCAGGATTCGAACCTGTGACCGTAGCAGCAGCGCGGTTCCGGCCTGAAGCGGTTAGAACCGCTCGGTCACAGCGGCCGGCAGATCGTCGCACAGAACGTGATAAATAAACAAATAAATGGAAGAGAAGTAACATATGAAACAGCTTTCACATTTAGGAATAGAAAGGAAATGAAACGTTTGTTGTGGTCGCGACTTCGCCCACCTGGCGCACGCGGAACTTCACAGGCGTGGATTGCACAGTCGTCCCCCGCGGGCTCCGAGTCACAACAGTGCAGTAGGCTACAAACGCGTATGGCTCGTGGGCGCGTGGCGTTCAGGTTTCATCAGAGGTGGGCCGAGCGCGCTAGCTGGCCAGTGTTTGCCGGGCCGCGCTGTAGATTGGTATCTGCGCCGGTAGCAACGACACGGTTATTAGCGTCACGCCGACGCGGCTGGGGGAAGGGTGTCGCGCGCTTCGATGTCCGGGCCGCGCCAGCCGAGTTTCATTAAGTCCTCGGGAATCTAATTACATAAAGTGGCGAAAACTGCTGACGGCCATCTACTAATACCGGTCTGATCCTAGAGGGCAAAACTGGCCATTGTGACACGCCAAAGAGGCCGGATGCAAAAGTCTTATTTATGGTACATATTTCGCGTACACTACAGTAAACTAAGGATGTCTTAGATGATGATCAGCTTGGCTTTAGGAAAGGTAAACACACCAGAGAGGCAGTTCTGACATTGCCGTTGATAACGAAAGCAGGACTGAAGAAATATCAAGACACGTTCACAGGATTTGTCGACTGGGACAAGCATACGACAGCGTCAAATGGGGCAAGCCGTTCGAAATTGACAGAAAAATGGGGGTGAGGTTAGGGAAAGACGGGTAATATACAATATGTACAAGAACCAAGAGGGAATAATAAGAGTGGAATGCCATGAACGAAGTGCTTGGATTAAAAGGGTATAAGACAGGGATGCAGTATTTCTCCCCTGCTGTTGAATCTATGCGTCGAAGAAGCAACGATGGAAATAAAAGAAAGGGGCAATAGTGGGATTAAAATTCAGCGTTAAATGATACCAGTATTAAGATACGTTGATGACATTGCTGTCCTCACAGAAAGTGTAGAAGAATTACTGGATCTGTTGAATGGAATGAACAGTGTAATATGGACTGAGAGTAAACCGAGGAAAGATGAAAGTAATGAGAAGTAGCAGAAATGAGAACAGAGATGATGATCGCGAAGTAGATGGAGTTAGGAACTATGCTACCTAGGCAGCAAAATAACCCGTTACGGACGGAGCAAGGAGGACAGAAAAAGCGGACTAGCACTAGCAAAAAGGACATTCCTGGACAAAAGATATCTACCAGTATCAAACATAGGTCTGAATTTGAGGGAGAAATTTCTGAGAAATGTACGTTTGGAGCACAGCATTGTATGGTGGTGAGACATAGACTGTGGGAAAACCGGAACAGAAGAGAACAGAAGCACCTGAGATGTGGTGCTACAGAAGAATGTTTGAAATTAGGTGCACTAATGAGGTTTCTAATGAGGACATTCTCCGTAGAATCAGCGAGGAATGTAGTATATGGAAAACACTGACAATAAGAAGGGACAGGATGATAAGACATCTGTTATGACATCAGGGAATAACTTCCATGGTACTACAGAGAAGTGTAGAGGCTAAAAACTGTAGAGGAACAAAGAGATTAGGATACGTCCAGCAAATAACTGAGGGTGTGGGTTGCAAGTAGTACTCTGAGATTAAACAGCTGACACATGAGAGGAAAAAAAACAAAAAAAGCATTGCAGAAAAAGACCATGTTCCCCTCATATGGTTAGCTGCTCTGGTGTTTGTGGCCTTCATCTTCATCATTCGAGCCTCTCCATATTCATGCCTATTCATTTGAGGCTCATACTTGCGGGTTATAGGATGAAAATCAACAAAAGTATCATGGTATCGTTGGTTGGGAGACTCCAAATGGTAGGTTCAGATCCCTAATGGGAAAGAGTTCCCTTTCTTTGCGCCAATGACACCTTCCCTTCACGAAATGTGAGTGGTGTGTGCTAAGAGTATATAACGAGTATAGTTAACTGTAGTGTGTGTGTGTGTGTGTGTGTGTGTGTGTGTGTGTGTGTGTGTGTGTGTGGTTTAGAGTTGTAAAACTACCATAGGCTTCCATAGATTACCATAAGTAAGTGCAGACGACAGTAGTTTTCCTAGTCTCTTTGGTCAGTTAATGTCATACCCGTGATACCAGTATGTTGGTTGTGTTGCATACCTATCGGGCGTTACCTCATAACGATTGTTTTCCTTATGTATACGATTAGTGTCTTACCAGATTGCCATAAAAATCGAATGTAGTGAACGGTCTAGGAACTGTGTGAGGATATATAAATGGCCAGGTAATCTATGGAACATTTTTGTTCTGCGTAGTTATCCTCCTATCCGTTATTTAAAAATAAACACTATTTATAGTATAACTAAAATTGTTAGTGTTTAATTCACATTTTATTCGACAATTCTTGTTTTGTCATGTGAAACAGAGGGATGCTGTAAAAAAATAAAAGAAACAATACACATTTATAATATAGTGCTAGCAAACGAAATTTCCCCAGTAAAAAGGTAAAATAAAACATCATAAAACAAACCTATATAAAACATCACTTCAGTACTTTCTCGAACTTATATAAACATGTTCCCGTTATTAGTAACACACTTTCCCGTTTATCAGTAATAATAGAAAATTCTTCCCTTTGATCATGATGAAGAACATTGCATTGAATAAAAAATAACAACAATAATTACAAATACTCTTTATATTTGTGCATGTAAACTGTAGTTGCATCAAAAGTAATTGTTTTAGTTCCATAAAAGCGCAGAAGTTACGGGATCAATTAATTTTTGTTACTTATAATACGCAATTCAATAAAAACACAATTCAGTTACTTATAAAACGCAATTCTGTAAGGACATAAAATGCACAATGGACTGAATGATGTGCGGTTCTAATTATGTGCAAAACAAACGACCAAACAAACAAACAAATAAAGGGAAGTCGTCGGCTCCCATTTTCTCTCTCACACATTCATTTATGTTTCTTTTCCTTCAAATTCTACCTATTCTAATGATAATCCTACTATTTACTACATCATTTACGTAGAGTACGAAAACTGCCGAACCACAGTTTTAGTAGAAATTAATATTTCGTTGAATAATATCTGCGAACGATCGATGTTTAGCGCAGAATGGAAGTTGGTTCTCAGCCAAAGTACATACTGCGCTCAAATAGGAGAGAAGAGCCGTTATTGTTTGATTACACTACTAGCGAAAAATCACTCGAAAAATGACAGCAGTAAAATCCCTGCGTAAACGTCCAGAATGATCTGAAACAGAATAACCACACAAAACTAGCCTTTGTAAAAGGTGACAGACTGAGATTCACTGGAACAATTCTAACGAAATTTAATTTACCCACGAAATCCGTAGCTTGCAAAAACCTGGTTCGATCGGTTATTGAGTACTGCTCCTTGGTCTGGGACTCTTACCAGGTAGAATGGGTACTAGACACAGAAAAAAATCCGAAGAAGAGCAGCACTTTTCGTACGGGTTCATTTAGAAAGCGCGAGAGCATCACGCAGTTCAATGACGGCAGCTACAAGTGGGGCGTTGTCCATAATGGAGAGATTTTCAGGTAAAATTTAGAGAGCTTACGTTCCAAGACGAGTCCGACAACTGTTTATTTCGTCCCACGTGCGACTTGCGTAATTGCTATGACGGGAAAATACGGAAGTGTTCACCATTCGCCAACAGAACAGGAAGGCTGTCGGTACAAGTCCCTTCCGCCACAAACTGTAAAGTGGTTTGAGAATTGTCGATGTAGCTGCAAATATAAATGAGATAGGAATTAATATTTATAAAACAATGGCACAATCAGCATTAATCTAAAGGGCTTTTTGTTTCACAACTGCAACCCAGAATCCTATATATGACGTACATTACTTAATATCACTTGCTCCCTTTATTGCTTCATATCGGATATCTCGCAGGAAAAACTGAGTTTTTAAGCACATTGTCCAAGGAAAATTGAAAAGCATGTATACAGCTGGATGTTACTCATTTCGAGTAGTCTGCTATGCTTATTCTTTGAACACCAGAAGGGCGTTTAATTTGGAGCCCAGTCAGTGTATTTAATGGTTCAAATGGCTCTGAGCGCTATGGGACTTAACATCTATGGTCATCAGTCCCCTAGAACTTAGAACTACTTAAACCTAACCAACCTAAGGACATCACACAACACCCAGTCATCACGAGGCAGAGAAAATCCCTGACCCCGCCGGGAATCGAACCCGGGAACCCGGGCGCGGGAAGCGAGAACGATACCGCACGACCACGAGCTGCGGACTGCCCGAGGCAGGAATCGAACCTGCGACCGTAGCGGTCGCGCGGTTCCAGACTGTAGCGCCTAGAACCGCTCGGCCACACCGGCCGGCTCAGTTTATTTAGGAAGTGTATATTTTTGAGGTACAGTATCAGACGTGAGGTACTAACTTTTAAGCAAACCTTATTTCTGAACGGTATTACAAGCGTTTTGGTCACAGTGCAGCCATGTGGCTAAGGAAATTTAATTCAGATTATGGCTACGTGCTACGGATACTGTCAGATGATTATCGAACTGGAATAGGTAATATCGAAGTGCAGCTAGTTGAAAGGCGGCAAAGTAGGATGCTCAGTACATAAGCCTGTAAAAAATTATCAAGCCACATATTCCCTCCCTAAGGAGGTTACAATCTACTACGCGGAAGCCATCGCAGTTAAGATAGCGGTAAAGTATGGAGCAGTATAGTGCTATTAACCGACTCACTAAGTGTACTGAAGAGCCCCAAAAAACCAAACGGAACAGAAGTGTGTGGCCTATAATCATAGACACTATTAAAGAAGTCGCTACAACTAAGCAAGCCAGAATAGTATTTAAGTAATTGTGGATTCCAGAGCACAGTGGTATCTTTCATCAGGATACAGTAGATAGAATAGTGAAGCGAACAATGAACATAGAAGAAAACTTAAATGAAAATGCTATTTTGTCGAAAACAAACATTCTGAGCCCATGTCTGTGTACAAAATACAGGTTGACTCTCTCAGAGAAGACAACAGCAACCAGCCAGTGGCTGACGGACTTCCTTACCAAGAAAGGCTGAGATTAATCAAGGAAGAAATGAGAAACGACAGACAGATGCAACAATGAGATTCGAGAAATATTTCTAAAGTTTTGCTTTCGGCCGGCTGCAACTTAAAATTATATTATCTCTTCTATTTATCGATTGGAATAGAAGCAGAAAATTCGTAACAACGATTACGCGCGTGCGCTTAAACCGAGGTAAATTTCCAACCCACCTGCTCCGAATAGGATTGAAGGAATATCCATTGCGTGTTATATGCAGTGAACAGGGAGACGTGAATCGTCTTCAATTCTCGTGTACCAGGTACAAGACACAACAAAATCCTTTTATCCGAGCACTGAGTAACGCAAAGGTTCCCCTTCCAACATCAGCTTCAACACTGCTGTCAACCCAAAACACTTGAACTAGTATTAAATGTAATGATAAAGAATTTAAATGTGTGTGTCTGTCTAGATATACTGTGGACAAGATGTCTGGGTATGCTATGTTGTTTCTTTCTATGGTATAATTACTTTATTCGTAGTTTCTAGTGGTATAATGTTAATCTGTATCTTGTGGAAAGAGGACGTGTTGCTAGGCCGTCGCTCAGAACGTATTGTTACATTTATTGAAAATTGATATTCTAGTGATAAAACCGAGTAAAGTATGTGTAAGCCGGCCAGAGTGGCCGAACGGTTCCAGGCGCTACAGTCTGGAACCGCTCGACCGCTCCGGTCGCAGGTTCGAATCCTGCCAATGGCATGGATGTGTGTGATGTCCTTAGGTTAGTTAGGTTTAAGTAGTTCTAAGTTCTAGGGGACTGGTGACCTCAGAAGTTAAGTCCCATAGTGCTCAGAGCCATTTGAACCATTTTTTGAAAGTATGTGTAGGAGTTGCCAAACATTTATGTATACAAATTTTCTGGAAGTGAAGAATAGAAATATCTTCTTTTTGGAAAAGGAGGTGAACTTCATTGTCGTCGTCGTCTGTCAATCGACAGAATGGTAAGTGTAAAGTTCACTAAAATACAGGAAAATAAATGCATTCTCTATAGTTTTCATTCAATAAAAACAACCTCTCATAATTTCTTAATTACAGTAACTGGATTATGTTCTTGTACAATAGTATGGTGCTGAACTCCACTGACCAATTTTGATGTAGCAGGGCCTGTAGTTTGAAGGAAGTTTGTGTGCCAAGCAATCTCCTTTTCTCACCACAAGCAGATTGCTGTTTGATCTTATTTACTCGTACTTACAACAGTGGTCCCTTAGGTATGAAAAGCTACGGAAACTTGGGTTCAAATGTCTCTGAGCAATATGGGACTTAACTGCTGAGGTCATCAGTCCCCTAGGACTTAGAACTACTTAAACGTAACTAACCTAAGGACATCACACACATCCATGCCCGAGGCAGTATTCGAACCTGCGACCGTAGGGGTCGCGCGGTTCCAGACTGTAGCGCCTAGAACCGCTCGGCCACTCCGGCCGGCTACGAAAACTTGGGCTCAAAGCTATCCGCAGTACGGCCAAGTAACTAACAGAGTCGTATTTTAAACCTTAAAGAACAATAACTTCTTCCAAATTGTCACCAACTGGTGCAGAAGCTGATCATTCAAGGAGGCAGCAACCAAAATTCAGGTACCAGTTACGACTTAAAGTAAAAATCACAATCAAAAATCAATCTCTCTCTCTCTGTCCAAGAGATAAGTCACTTTATAAGAGGAATTCGTGACCGACCGCTTCGAACCAGTCAGGAGACTGAAAGAGGAAAATTCGCTCACTACTAATACATCGACTATATTGGAGAGTATTTACTTGAGGCGAGGCGGTATCCAATAGTGTTGGCATGACATCTCCTGGGGGATGACTAATTTTTTGTCTGGTGAGCTTATCAGTTGTCTTGGAGTAACAGAGGTGAAGCTGGAAGCTCTGACTAGGTTGAGGCGGTGCGAGTGTGCGCGACGGCGATCTTGCGAGCGGCAGGGACAGCCAGCCGAGCCCTGCTCCCTGCTCTGCTCTGGAGGGGCGAGCGTCCGGCGCACTTGGCCCTATCTCTTAGCGCCGATCCTTCTATCGAGCTGTCCGTCACCCACAGTGCTCCCATTGTGCCTGCCGGATGATTGAAATCGTCCCTGCCGGACCGACCCGCCGACGACGTCTTCGCTGTGCTGCGCTGTGAAAACACGCCGCCTACAAACAAGTGCTCCGCAGAGCGTAAACAGTGGGCGCTACACAAAGGTGTCTGTGGAGGGCCAACTCAATCTGACAACTTGCGCGAGCGTACGAGATGCGACCTATACGTAGCATCTTGAAAATATTCAAGCCATCCACAGTGCTTAGTCCCAAAAGTATCACCATTCCGAATTATAACGTGTCCAATACATTTCAAGAAGTAGAAAACCGCATTTCTACAATATAAAGCATCTCAGTATGCTAGTGACGTCAAAGAGGCTATATACGTTCAAGCATGCTTGAACAGCACGCTTGCACAAGCATGCTTGAGCATATGCAGGATAAAGTTGTTCAATCATCAGACTTGTGCAAGCGTTCAAGGGTGAGTCTGCGCAATGTGTCTTGTGCCATAGCCAGCGCACTGTCGACTGAGATCGACATTTTCCAGCCTAAATACACAGCTTCTTTTCTATATACATTCAAGCATGCTTGACCAGCAATCTTGCACAAGCATGCTTGAGCATATGTAGGATAAAGTTGTTCAATCATCAGACTTGTGCAAGCGTTCAAGACTGAGTCTGCGCAATGTGTCTTGTGCCATAGCCAGCGCATTATTGACTGAGATCGACATTTTCCAGCCTAAAAACACAGCTGCTTGTGCAAATATACTTGACCCGTATGGGAGCGAGCGGATTTTGTGCATGCTTGCGCAAGCACGCTTGTCCAAGAGTGTTTGTCAAGCATGCAGTTACGTGTGTAGCCGCTTTAATATCCTTCATTTCCTTCGGCACGGAAGCAACCAGATCTGGCAAATATGGCTCGAATCCACAAAGGGCCGGCCGCGGTGGTCTCGCGGTTCTAGGCGCCCAGTCCGGAACCGCGCGACTGCTCCGGTCGCAGTTTCGAATCCTGCCTCGGCCATGGATGTGTGTGATGTCCTTAGGTTAGTTAGGTTTAAGTAGTTCTAAGTTCTAGGGGACTGATGACCACAGATGTTAAGTCCCATAGTGCTCAGAGCCATTTGAACTTTTGAATCCACAAAGACGATACGATGATAGGTTGCCTACAGCGTCGTTGATATGATCACGACGTCGGCTACAGGGTCACACTCCTTAATATGTTATTATACCGTGGTCGGATGAATTTCTTGTTGAAGCGAAGCAAGCCAGGGTGAGCCTCGTGTGGTATCGTCCGCAGAACTAGATCTCATGCAAAAGTTGGTACGACATCACAAACAAAGACAGTCGCTGCCAGACCCATCAACGAATCGGCGACGTCGGAGTAAGCACGCCCTCATATGTTTCCTAATGTCGCCGCAGCCGGAAAACTATTTATCTCCGAGCACAGTGCCGCTCAGCCCAGTCTCTATGTAATCAGCGACCTCTTGTAATCACTGCTAATGATGACAGTATCGTCTTAGCACAGATCTGGCTGTGTGCCAATAAAACAGTTACTCAGGACTTTATACAGACAATTGTACTCTGATGTGAATTATCATTCTGCAGTGACGAAGTGTTAAATGTTATAAGTGTCAGCAGCAGCCTCACATACATGTCATCTGTGTGGACACTAATTGTTACCAAAGGTAAGTCTTTACCACGTTCAAGTTTTAATATATTACTAATAATTTGTGTGTGTGTTTGTGTGTGTGTTGTAGTATCTGGTCGACCTCCTACTGAACTACTTTAGTTGCTACAATACACCACAGCTCGGACCGTCTAAAGAGCTAAATACCCCTCTTGACGATGTCCTCCGCAGGGGGGACGAAATGTTCGGTTTCAACAAGAAATTCATCCGACCACGGCATAAAAGCTTGGTTCAAATGGCCCTGAGCATATTGGGATTTAACTTCTAAGGTCATCAGCCCCTAGAACTTAGAACTACTTAAACCTAACTAACCTAAGGACATCACACACATCCATGCCCGAGGCAGGATTCGAACCTGCGACCGCAGCGGTCGCGCGGTTCCAGTTTGTAGCGCCTGGAACCGCTCGGTCATCTCGGCCGACTAAACTGCTGAGGTCATCGGTTCCTAGACTTACGTACTAATTAAATTGACTTATGCTAAGAACAACACACACACCCATACCCGAGGGAGGACCCGAACCTCCGACGGGTGGGGCCACGCAAACCGTGACGTGGTGCCTCTAACCACGCAGCCAGTTCGCGCAGCCCAACAGTAGGGAATGCATTAATTCCAGACGTGCTCCAAAAGGGTGACACCAGATTGATAATCGCAAGTATGCTTGTCATGCAACAAGTGGAAGGTACACTGAACATATTTTGAATAGTAGATGAGCACTTCGATCCTGAGTGTAACCGTAAGTTTAAACACATGTAAGGGATATAACATTCTAAAATCGAATGATTCTTTTGAAAATTAAAACCTTGTAGATCAATGTGTAAGCCAACGGCTTGCCGCAGTGGTAACATCGGTCCCCGGCAGATCACCGAAGCTTAGCCCTGTCGGGATTGGCTAACACTTGGATGCGCTGTTGGCAAGCGGGGTGCACTCAGCCCTTGGGAGGCAAACTGAGGAGCCACTTGATTAAGAAGCAGCGGTTCCGGTCACGAGAACTGACAACAGCAGGGACAGCGGTGTGCTGACCAAGCACCCCTCCACACCTGCATGCAGTGCCGCCTATAGGCTGAGGATGACACGGCGGTCGGTCAGTGCCGTTAGGGTCTTCCGAGACCTGTTTGGACTGACTTTACATTCAGTTTGGTTCTATACGTAAGCTAAAATTCATCCAAAGTCACTATCTTCATTCATGTAGAAGACACAGTCTTGTGAAACCGGATGAGTCTTTTTGAAACACGATGTAGTTCTTTGTAGCCTCTCTGCGCCGAGCACCCACTACCACACGTTGTTGAGTTAGAAGCCCTAAAACAATTATGTTTGGTGACGTACAGTCTGACTTCCATAGCCTCAATAACTGCTGAACGGTAATAATTTGGAAGTGTGTGTCGGAATTCGTCTCTCCTCAACTAAGATCTACACTATCTGATCAAAACTAGCTGCGCACCCCTATGTAACGTGGAACTGACCGCTGGATGTCAGGGAAGGTCGACCCGCCAATATAAAAGGAGTCGGGGAGTCAGTAGATAACCAGTAATAGCAGAATTGGTCAGTCAGTTAATTAGTCACTGGACGTGAAACGAGTAACAAATTCGTCAGGGACATTTCCACCCTCCTAAAGCTGACCAAGTCGACTTTGGTGATGTGATTGTGAAGTGGAAATGCCGGCCGCGGTGGTCTTGCGGTTCTAGGCGCTGCAGTCCGGAACCGCGGGAATGCTACGGTCGCAGGTTCGAATCCTGCCTCGGGCATGGATGTGTGTGATGTCCTTAGGTTAGTTAGGTTTAAGTAGTTCTAAGTTCTAGGGGACTGATGACCTAAGATGTTAAGTCCCATAGTGCTCAGAGCCATTTGAACCATTTGAAGTGGAAATGCGAAGGAAAAACTACAGCAAGACTAGACCTTATCTACTTGCACACACGAATCGTCCAGTATCACGGACGGCGACTGTAAAAAATCGCATAAAATCCGCAAAATGCAACCAGCAGACCAGTTAGCAGGACGAATGCGCCTAAGAGCTAAAAATAATGTAGTACAATGGCTGAGCAGTTCGTAACAACCCACACATTTCTGTAGCCAGTGCTAAGGAAAGTTATTGCGCTTAAGAAACCGCTGAATGCGGACAGGTGTGAACAATTTTACAGCACTGAGTCCTGGTTACAATAGAGGAACAGGTCGGAGACGGTGAGTGTTTGCATCAGCATGACAGTACACTGTTCATAATGCAGCATCTATCTGGCAATCGTTTGTCGACAATTATATTTCTAAAACGAGCTGGCCTGCCCTTAATTCCAATCTAAACCGAGTGGAACACTTTTGGGATGAGTAACAACCTCGACTTCGCTCCAGACCCCAACGAGGAACATCACTACCGTCTCTGGTTCCGGCTCTTGAGAAAGAATGGACTGCCATTGCTCCACAGACATACAGACACCTCACTGAAAGTGTTCCCGGCAGACTTCTGGCAGCCATAAAGATGAAGAGTGGAGGCACTCCATACTAAAGGTATGCGGATACTTTTGATCATGTAGTGTAGTAATTATTACTAAGCATCCGTCTAGACATCACAGATTTTTCCCAGTTTTCTGTACAATGTGTCATGCTGGTGTTTGATGGCAACGCCGGGAAGCGGTGCGACTAACCTGTTTCATGTAACTACTGTAACATTCATACGGAGCATTATAAATACTTAGTGCTCTTTGGGCAAGATTGCCATTCAGTATTTTCATCTACTTTTTGTAGGAGGCTATTCATGACGCAGAACATCTCCATATTTTACATAATTCTTTATTACTGTCTGAACATGAATAGTTATGAACATTTCAAAAGAAATATGTACCTACATATCTATTTACAAGTTTGTGAGCAAATACTTGTTTTGATATGATAGCAAATATGGCAGTGAATTGTCATCAAACAAAAATATTTATTTTACAACTAACGACATATTGGCAAGCTGTTTGCTGTCATAATGGCTACTGCAAAGCCGTTAACTTAGTTGACAAATGGAAGTTCTGCATACAATCAAATATTGTATTTATTTTATCACAATGGATCGGCAAGCTGTTTATTCACTGCTATAATGGTGAGTGTAAAATGATTACTGCAAGATATTCCTTAGCAGTCTGTAATAACAATTCTTGACGGATCTGTATCAATCTGCTTAAAGTAACTTTAGAAAAACGTGAGGATGTGACACTTATTCCCAAAAGTCATACAGAGCTTGTGTGTTATCTGGCGTACAAGTTTTAGTTCAAAAATGGTTCAAATGGCTTTGAGCACTATGGGACTTAACTACTGAGGTCATCAGTCCCCTAAAACTTAGAACTACTTAAACCTAACTAACCTAAGGACATCACACACATCCATGCCCGAGGCAGGATTCGAACCTGCGACCGTAGCGGTCACGCGGTTCCAAACTGACGCGCTTAGAACCGCACGGCCACACCGGCCGGCAGTTTTAGTTCCTACTATCCTGGACAGTCGTATTAAAACTCGTTACTAAATGGCTGGTCAACTTTGAAGCTTTAAGTTTAATGTCATAATGCTATTCTATCTCCTAATATCGTGTTCTGATACATGTTAAAACAAAACAGTAAACAAATTAGGAAGTAATCTGTTCGACTGGGCTGTCAAATGTCTCTGGATATTATATGCCACAAATAAGAATACTCAGGAAGACAATAGACATTATTCGCCATATAATGAGGACTCCCGTAATTTTCTCACAATAGAAATAAAAACTGATTAACAGCTTGACATTATGTCCAAATAAACCTTAGGAAAGTATTTCAATATAGACTTAGTTCGCGCAAGTAAAAAATATCCATTTTCACAGCTATGAGACTGTAAATATTAGACTAGAGGCAATGCGTCGGTGAAACGTGAGACGATCACATGTAGTGCAATTGTTAGATCTTATACCTAAAATGCAATTGTTAACCTGAAAAGTAATACTAAACTGAGGCGAATAGAAACAATATATTAACTAAAAGAATATTTTAAACACATGTATGTAATTAGAGCGGTGTAACAAAATCCATTTCGACAACCATACAATGGCGGGCAACCGATTATAAGGCGATGTACCCCTCGCAGACCATATGTCACAGACTAGGGCTTGACAAAACATTTGTCAAAAGCGACACAGGTCATTGTAAAAGGCTCGCCTGATTTATTTGGATTGCCGTACCAATAGCAATAAATAATCAGCCGCTACGAAACGAATATACTAATTAATAGCACGGAGAGACATTGCTCATAGTTATTTGACAGCGGAAAAGCGCGGTCGATACGGCACACCGTAATCAGTTGGCTCCAAAATATTTTGTTATTGCCGCTAAAATGCACTTATTCAAGCAACATTGCATTACACGAATACTTTCATTTGAATATTCCAATTAGGCCGTTATTCGCCCGCGTGACATCGAAGTGAAGACCACCCACGTCGGTGAGGTACGCCTGTTGCCGTATGCAAGACAGTAATTACGGGAACCACTAACGAGCCAACAGCGACCATCGATGAACTGCAGAAGTAATATCACTATGTTTGCTGAAGACTCGTGTAAAAACAGCCTCCTGTTGGCTGGCTGGTAACCCTTATCAAAGCACAGAACAATGCAGAGGTTCTTAGCGCAAGTTAACAAGGAATTACGTTTGAAATGAAAAAACAACACTATTCGCGGATTTAAGGCAGTCGCCCTGTTTGAAGTTCAGAGATTACATAAATTTCCCCCGCTTTACATCGAGTCACGCTCCCGGTGTTTTTATTTGCACGAATCCTGGTGCGCTGTTTGCCGGAGGATATTTATCTGAAGAATATACGGGATCTTGCATTACATTATTGCGCACACACGGGCTCCAAAATCCCGCCCGTCGCCACCGCTGGGATTTCCGCCCGGGGGGGAAAATAATTCATACGCTCTTTGTCTGCCTGGCCGTCAGCATATGAGGCCTTATTTAACAAGGAACTATAATTTGCCTCCCGTATGCTCGTGTCCTACTGAACTCGTACATCCGAATTAGCGAGCTCAAACAATATAACAATTGTATATTCAGCAAATGGATTTCGTGACGCAATGTCTGCGCAACTTTACGTAGATGAATTCTGCAAACAGACGTAGCTACAAAGCCGTTCTTCAGCTCCTGCGAATTAATTTCCCTGTAAACAGGAGATGTGTGCCCCAAAATTAACTCTGAATTCGTGTAATTACAGTTCCGTTCCGCAATTACCGAGGTACGACACCAGATGAAACCAGTTAACAACAAGTCATGACAAACTTGGCACAAGAATTGCATTCATTTGACGCTAATCACTTATTTGTCGTGGCTCCTACAAATCCGTGATAGCACTAAAGTACTCTACAACGCCTCACTTTTCACACTGTAAAATTCAATACACATGTTGGCAAAAGAAATATGGCGATCCCCTCGTCGCCAACAGGCAATGTACAGACGACCAGCAGATTTCAGTCTGTCATTCTGTTCGAAGTCAAGCACAAAGGACGATACAATTCAATACGTGATCTCTCAATTATTCTTACATTTTGCTTGGTCCCCAATTGCCTCAGTTTGTATTACTTTACAACTAAATTTTATGTTTGCAAGTTAACGTTCGGAAGGTTCATGTGCGAATGATTATAATTTGAATTAAGATTGTGCCACCGTGAATAAAGTGACAAAGTTTTCTCCAAAACACTTTAGACGAGTACCGAAACTGTGCCTTATTGAAGATTATGATCTGTTTGTTCTCCAAGCTTTAATAAAACTAGAGACAAGCTTCTTTGAAAATATGGTTACGAACAACAACAGGGAACACGAAGCCTGGAAGCCGTACCTTTTCAAATGAAATGCTGAAGGCTTGTTGGTAGAACCTTGTCAGTATTTCGTTCCATT
The DNA here is from genome assembly GCF_021461395.2 of Schistocerca americana. Taxonomy (NCBI): domain Eukaryota; kingdom Metazoa; phylum Arthropoda; class Insecta; order Orthoptera; family Acrididae; genus Schistocerca; species Schistocerca americana. The sequence goes on along the minus strand of NC_060119.1, from coordinate 239,606,538 downwards.
ATATTCTGCCATCATGCGGGAACACGTTTCTGATGGAGTGAACACGATCGACATAGGTCCTTCGTGTGCAGATATTTCTTCTGCAGAGTACATAGAACAAACGCGAAAATCTGCTCATGATAAGAAAATAATTCTTAATATCAAAACGATGTTAATAATCAGCATGTATGGTTTGGTATTATAAAAAAATGCTGCTATGTTACAACGCAGTCACATACACCTTTATCAAAATGCCAGCACGAGAATGATGACTGGAATATCTAGTCGCGTTTTCAACGCAACGGTTACTCTTAAGTACAGCACTCATGCACTGTAGAGACCTGCCGGATTCAAATCGAATGATTCTTTGCCTTTCTGTTTTGCTTAGAGAACAGCTGATACTTGTATTTTGCGTTTTGACCTCGGTAACGTCTGAATACGATGAGATTTGAAGAGCGCTCTACAACATGATGACAAGAAAATATTTACTGTTAATTTATAAAAAGACCGACCTCTAGTGGCAGTGTATGAGAGTATTATCTGGGATCTAGGACATGAATCAGACGTAGAATATGCGACGTAACAAATGCAGAACACTCTCGCGTGCACGCAGAAATATATCAAACGTCTCATAAGACGGAAAACATGGGAGATTTTGCATTAAAAATCAAGACAAAGATGTGGACATACAGAATAGTTATGGTGAAGAAGACAGAAATTGTTCAGTTAAAAACAAATCTCTGAAAATTTTCACCAGCGTTGCAGTTTTCTTCTTTCGCTGCCTAAATCTCCTATAGACAGTCTCTCGAAAATGCAAGAATACATAGAAGACATTCATTATGAAATCCATGTTTTCGAAAAGCTGAATTGCAGAAGACAGAAGCACTGTCTTCGGTCTCACTGGAGAGCAGCATTCTCAGTTAATATAAATTACGGAAAAAATTGTTGTTTGGCTTGCAAACTAACGCATCTCGTTTACAACAAGAAGCAATATCCACCATCTAAGTAAGGCACTAGAACGCAATGAGGATGCCAGAGGCACATGACGCATCCAAATGTCTTAATTCACAATAAGTAAAAGAAACCATGGAGCTAAGAAAGGTCTAGAGGTGAACACTAAGGAGGTTATTTGGCCCCTTAAAGGAGGGCGATTTTTGGATGAAAGGGCAAAATAAGAGGCTATACACATGTACCAATGAACTAATAAACAAAATCCTTAAAAAAAAAGGGGAATGAAGTCTGCAGGGCAGATGGATGTAGATATCTATATGACGCACAATAGCAGAATGACCACGAGGATCTGGGAATACAGCAAGAAATGCAAGACCAACAGGATATGGATGAAAGAAGTTATAGAACAATCGGAAGAACTAGGCTTAAGGACAGGTAACATAATAGATAAATGCGTGTACATAAAAGTGACAGACGTTCATCAAGAGTTAAAAAACAGAACAAAGAAACACCAGCGTAACTAAAGGACCGAACGAGGAAGGGCAGAAGACAGATGAAGAGGTTTTTGGAGTGAAAATGGTATAAAAATTGAAACCATAAACGTGGATTGAAGAAACGCACCTATAAAATGTATGACTGATCAAAGATCATGTCAGTTTGTAACGGCGGCCAAGAAGGAGATGTGATTGCGACGTAACGCAGAAGCAAATTTGCCTTATTATCAATGACGCCACAATTATTCCGTCACCGGCCGCAAAAGAGGAATACGACACCGTTAACAAATGGGAAATCTTTCTAAAAAATATGTTCTAAGATTTGCTGCAACGTGTACAGCGTATTAAGGAGGACTTTACAAACAGGGGTCATGTACGGGCAATGGTAGACAATGTAAAATACCTATTACTTTTTTTATGGTCACGCATGAATGATTAGCAAGTAATATTTTCTACATTAGCATGGAGTTCTTTTATTAAAACAACCCATCATAAAACTGTGCAGCTTCGCTTCGCTACAGCGAGTGCTCAATAACTCTTGGGCATCTGGTTTCTTTTTACAAAGTAGATAGTCCGATGGCGAGATGCAAATCCTTTGTATTTCTAGCATTGCCTGGTGGATTGTACAACAAGACAAAACATGAAAGAGGAATTGTAAATGTGTCAGAAATATTATTTTCAAATTATCTGTCGACCATCTGTTACTCAGACAGGTCGCTTAAATTGTAGTTAAGTATCTCTCCGACAGCTAGAACATAGAGCCAACATCAGGTTCCAGTAATTAAAGGCTTCTGCACATTGCTATTTAGTCAATTTTCTGTGAACACTGACAGTTGAAGCTTTACTTTTTCTTTCTCTATTGGAAAAACCTTTTAGATACGTTCCGCAAAAAGTGTTAGATATGGCCTATCAGCTGTAGCTGTTAAGTGCATCAATGAACTGGTAATTAAGATGTGACGAATGTTGAAGGATCAAAAGTAGCGTGTCACGAGCAACAATTCTATTACCATTTCTATAATTTGCCTCTTACTACTATGCTTCAGTTCCGCGACGAATTTTGCACATTCTTAACGAATCCGACTAGCCTACGAGTGTTGCACACATTTTTTAAAAATGACTTAAACCTATGAGTCAGCAAACTGAAGTGGAATATTATTATTGAAAATAATTAATATTTCACTTTCACACGTCAGCCCTGAAAAATTAAGTCCATAGTTTAAAAAGTTTTGTCTCTGAGCAACTCTGGTCAAAAAAGAGTACCCGTGAAAGTTTGAATTTACAAAAAATGTCATTATTATTATTATTATTATTATTATTATTATTATTATTGCCTGAAGATTACAAAACAGCAAACATATATTTTTATAATTCACAACCTGAGTATCAGAGCTGAGAAAACATGCAGGTTGAAATTCGCTTCTGACGTATTTACTTTTACTATCGTATTTACTCAATTATTCCATAAGTCAATCGTAATTTTACCTGAAGCGCTGCCTTATAGAAGGTGAATAGTCAAGAGGGGTCCACAAGAGTCTTGTAAGTTAACGTGTTGCGCCACCAAAATGTAATGCTCCTATCGATATGTTACAAAACCGTAACTTGCGAGGTATTAGGTACGTGCTGAGGAAAGTGACTTGCAATGCTGCCCCGTTGTAAAAGGTCTGTAGGGTTTTAAAAGCACAGACTGGTCCTGTAGGATATGACTATTTTGTAGGGTTTTTGGGGATCGGAAATAAAAACCATATGAAATGGCGAATCCTGGCGCAGTCACGGATTTGTAGAAACTTAGAAACTTGTAAACAAAAACTGTGCTCGGATGTTTCTTAAAGCGAAATAATGAAAAAATGTCTTCATTTTGAATCTAATTCAGAAAACGAGGAAATTTCATGGTTAGGAACCAAATTTGCTTTGACTTAGCCAGAACGATACTTGGAAATCTGCAAGGCAGAACAGGAGTGTTTTCGATATCTTTAAGCAATGTTTTGTGCTAGGGAACGCCATTTTCAACACGGCTTAACAATGCTGAAAAAACCCTAGTTCTTCTGTATACACTTCCAAGTATCATTCTGGCGGTGTCATAGCGAGTTTAATTTCTTTCCAAAAAAGTTTATTTATTCTAGTTCATAGTTTCCGATAAGCCGAAAAGCTCGTAGTTTTCCACAATCTGAAAGGAGGAATTTAATGTCAGAGTGGGCGAACAATTTTGCATGATGGTCTGTCCCTCTTCCTCTTCCAGCGACAGGATCCAGAAGAAAGTAGTGATCGTTGATTTCATACAACAGGGCGCCACATTTTAGGAGAATGATTGCTAACGACAGGGCAAAACATAGTTTCGTTAAGCGCTTTTTCTCTATTTTGAGCTATGGTAATGTAAAAACCTAATTTGGGGCGTTTCTTTCCATTTCATGACTAAAGTGTTAGGAACTGATATGTACTGATATTCAGTCAGTGAATCTACCAGTATATTCCGTTTTGGGAATGTTTAATAACAATTGCCCAATATTTCTACACTGCTCACTCGATTTATAGAATATTTCCTACTCTTCTTTTACTACTACTACTACTACTACTACTACTACCATTGGTATTATTACAATAAACTGAAAGTCTAATTTTAATAGACCTTGTTAATTCCCGAGTCATTCTGCATTTCATCCCAACAACAGCAACTACTGTAAACTTTGCTTTTCGAATTCCGCCGGATATGTAATGGTATGGATCACGCACGTTATGTGTTAAATGAGTGGCTGTTCCACCATCTACCAGAGGCTGAGCACCATGCAAAGTTTGTTACATTAAGCAGAGCGCTGTCCCCTGTACGATCTACTCGCTGTGGTAGTTCAAATGGTTCAAATGGCTCTGAGCACTAAGGGACTTAACATCTGAGCTCATCAGTCCCCTACAACTTAGAACTACTTAAACCTAACTAACCTAAGGACATCACACACATCCATGCCCGAGGCAGGATTCGAACCTGCGACCGTAGCGGTCTGTGGTAGTTCTCACTATGGTTAGTAAGGCACTGTCATACTCAAACCTACCTCCGCGACAATGCACTTTTCTTATAATTGAATACGAATAGGCATAATCTTACAATTTTGGTTATTTCTCCTCCTCTTGTTAGAGACGGCCTTCAACTAGAAAGCAAGTATCTCCAGTGTCTTTGTATCCCAGAGGGGCTATGTTGCATGTTTACATATACGAGGGCAGTTCAATAAGTGATGCAACCTTTTTTTTCTGAAACAGGGGTTGTTTTATTCAGCATTGAAATACACCAGGTTATTCCCCAATCTTTTAGCTACACAACACTATTTTTCAACGTAATCTCCATTCAATGCTACGGCCTTACGCCACCTTGAAATGAGGGCCTGTATGCCTGCACGGTACCATTCCACTGGTCGATGTCGGAGCCAACGTCGTACTGCATCAATAACTTCTTCATCATCCGCGTAGTGCCTCCCACCGATTGCGTCCTTCATTGGGCCAAACATATGGAAATCCGACGGTGCGAGATCGGGGCTGTAGGATGCATGAGGAAGAACAGTCCACTGAAGTTTTGTGAGCTCCTCTCGGGTGCGAAGACTTGTGTGAGGTCTTGCGTTGTCATGAAGAAGGAGAAGTTCGTTCAAATTTTTGTGCCTACGAACACGCTGAAGTCGTTTCTTCAATTTCTGAAGAGTAGCACGATACACTTCAGAGTTGATCGTTTGACCATGGGGAAGGACATCGAACAGAATAACCCCTTCAGCGTCCCAGAAGACTGTAACCATGACTTTACCGGCTGAGGGTATGGCTTTAAACTTTTTCTTGGTAGGGGATAGGGTGTGGCGCCACTCCATTGATTGCCGTTTTGTTTCAGGTTCGAAGTGATGAACCCATGTTTCATCGCCTGTAACAATCTTTGACAAGAAATTGTCACCCTCAGCCACATGACGAGCAAGCAATTCCGCACAGATGGTTCTCCTTTGCTCTTTATGGTGTTCGGTTAGACAACGAGGGACCCAGCGGGAACAAACCTTTGAATATCCCAACTGGTGAACAATTGTGACAGCACTACCAACAGAGATGTCAAGTTGAGCACTGAGTTGTTTGATGGTGATCCGTCTATCATCTCGAACGAGTGTGTTCGCACGCTCCGCCATTGCAGGAGTCACAGCTGTGCACGGCCGGCCCGCACGCGGGAGATCAGACAGTCTTGCTTGACCTTGCGGCGATGATGACACACGCTTTGTCCAACGACTCACCGTGCTTTTGTCCACTGCCAGATCACCGTAGACATTCTGCAAGCGCCTATGAATATCTGAGATGTCCTGGTTTTCCGCCAAAAGAAACTCGATCACTGCCCGTTGTTTGCAACGCACATCCGTTACAGACGCCATTTTAACAGCTCCGTACAGCGCTGCCACCTGTCGGAAGTCAATGAAACTATACGAGACGAAGCGGGAATGTTTGAAAATATTCCACAAGAAATTTCCGGTTTTTTCAACCAAAATTGGCCGAGAAAAAAAATGTGTTGCATTACTTATTGAACTGCCCTCGTAGAACAAAGGTTATGGGTACTGGAAAAAAAATCGCGTCTGTAACCAGCAGTTCCTTGTAGGCAGTGGTTTACTTTCCACTTCAGTTGATGGTATTTCACTTGTAACGATGAGAGTACAGCGGTCCACGTTTTTCAAAAGTTGCTGATGGTCGCGACTGCCAGAAAGGCCAGAGCCTGTAAAGCAAAGGCGCTAGGGCAGCAGAGGCGGCAACTGCAACCGTCGGCGAGGATCTTGCCGGCCCCAGTCTGCAGGCTGTCGCGCCTAAGTGGCGCTGTGACCGATAAGTAACGGCGTGATTGATAGCGAGCGCGCCTGTCAGATACGTCAGTGTCGTGAGCGCCCGGCCACGGCCAGCCCTCGCCTGCCAGGCTCTTCCCCAAATTTCTAGGAAACACCGCTGAACATAATTATACACACTACTTCCCAGAACGGCCGCCGTAAGATCTCGATTCTTTCGAAAGACAGTCTTACCAAGAAAAAATTATTTATTTGACAGATTATGCGGAAAGCCTTGCAGCCATTACAGGTTAGGAATATAATTTATTGCTACGGTATAAGGAACTACAGCCACCAGGAACCAAACCGTAAAAAGAAGCCAGTTATCGCAATGCAATAGAGACTGTCCATTTATGGTCACGCTCTGCTGGTCTTATACGCTTTACATCACCCATACCATACGAAACTAAACGAAAACCTCCTTATAAGTGTTATTTGAATAACTACGTTGTTGCTGTTTGCCACGTCTTTGCATGTGACTAGTTTTATCTTAGTTCTGGCAGGGCATACTAAACATTTTTCGTATATGGTACAATTAATTGGCTCTTACTATACTGTGCTAACGTCACATCAAAATAAAATGTCTTCGGAACACAAAGCATTCGTTGCAAGGAGTTTTATCTTAAAATGTTCAGGTGCCAATTCACTGCTATATCCACGTGTTCAAGAAGTAAACACAAGTATCTCTGGAGTTACTTGAGTGTTTTAGTTGCTCATTTTAATGTTAGGGATTGCCCTAAAATATACGATTAAGATATTTATTTATCCACGCAATTATTCCCCTTGACAAAGATTACGGCCTTCAGGTCCTCTCTTATTACATCTAAGCAGACTTCCTCAGTGAGTTAACATTACAGTCTGTAACATTACAGTCTGTATGGTACCTGGGCAATATATAGTAATAGCAATAATAATAATAATAATAATAATAATAATAATAATAATAATAATAATAGTGACAATATGGTGTAGTAATGAATACCAGTGGCTTAAGAAATGTCGATCTTAATAATATTACGGAATTTATTCAACTACGTTCTTGTCGAATGTAAATAGTCACATCAGAGACGTGTAACAGCAGTGCAGAAGGAATCACTGTGGAGCAGTTGATTGGTCAGACGAAAAGCGAGAGATATTAAGGTAAGTTTAGCAAATGAATAAAATAGCAACAGAAACGAAGACAAAGTTTTAATCTTCTCTTATTGCGCAGCGGTTGTCAATAAGCTGCATGTTAAAGGGAAATTTGTTTCATAGTCGTAGCATTGAAATGCAGAAGGAGACGAAGAAAAATTGCCTGTTGTGCTAAGGTACAGCCAGGTTGCTACGCATATCAGATATAGTCTATCTATAAAATTAGACGGGCAATATCACGGTTCGGTCGCGTCCGCATTGTTACTTAGTGCCAGGAAGGGCTCTCAACAAGGGAAGTGTCCAGGCATCTCGGAGTGACCAAAGCTATGTTGTTCGGATGTGGAGAAGATACAGAGAGACAGGAACTGTCGATGACAAACCTCGCTCAGGCCACCCGAGGGCTACTACTGCAGTGGATGGCAGCTGCCTACGGATTATGGCTTGGAGGAACCGTGAGAGCAACGCCACCATGTTGAATAATGCTTTTCGTGCAGCCACAGGACGTCGTGTTACGACTCAAACTGTGCGCAATAGGGTGCATGATGCGCAACTTCACACTCCCGACGACCATGCCGAGGTCCGTCTTTGCAACCATGACACCATGCAGTTCGTCGGCACAGGTGGGCCCAACAACATGCCGAATGGACCGCTCAGGATTGGCATCACGTTCTGTTCACCGATGAGTGTCGCATATGCCTTCAACCAGACAATCGTCGGAGACGTGTGTGAAGGTAACCCGGTCAGGCTGAACGCATTAGACACACTGTCCGGCGAGTGCAGCAAGGTGGAGGTTCCCTGCTGTTTTGGGGTGGCATTATGTGGAGCCGACGTACGCTGCTGGTGGTCATGGAAGACGCCGTAACGGCTGTACGATACGTGAATGTCATCCCCCGACCGATAGTGCAACTATATCGGCAGTATATTGGCGAGGCATTTGTTTTCATGGACGACAATTCGCGCCCCCATCGTGCACATTTTGTGAATGACTTCCTTCAGGATAACGACATTGCTCGACTAGAGTGGCCAGCATGTTCTCCAGACATGAACCCTATCGAACATGCCTGCGACAGATTGAAAAGGGCTGTTTATGGACGACGTGACCCACCAACCACTCTGAGGGATCTACGCCGAATCGCCGTTGAGGAATGGGACAACCTCGACCAACAGCGCCTTGATGAACTAGTGGATAGTATGCCGCAACGAATACAGGTATGCATCAATGCAAGAAGAGGTGCTACTGGGTATTAGAGGTACCAGTGTATACAGCAATCTGGAGCACCACCTCTGAAGGTCTCACTGTACGGTGGTACAACATGTAATGTGTGGTTTTCATGAGCAATAAAAAGGGCGAAAATGATGTTTATGTTGATCTCTACACCAATTTTCTGTACAGGTTTCGGAACTCTCGGAATCGACGTGATGAAAAACTTTTTTTTGATGTGTGTATCTTCAAGACACCTTTTTAAGTAATATATACAACTGCTTACACAACAATATGTATCTCAGCTTCGGTATTACTAAACTGAAAATTTACAGTACTGTATATAAAACGGCAGTTGTAGCCTATACCCTGTTTTCAAGTTACTACCGCGATTCCATACCTGCCAACGCAAATGGCACAAAGCGTACAATGATCACTCTTTCCCATCAGATGATGCGTATAATTACGTGCAAAACAGCTTTTGTTACTGTGGTTCCAGTGCGATGAGGCAAAATTTAGATGTAAAATGTATGACTACCATAAAAATACCAATGATTCTTTAATGGAATTATAATGAGCTTCAATCAAGGTGTATTTTTGGAGTAGAGGTACGAAGAAAACACGTCAGAGCTGATCGCGTAGTTCTCGAGGAGATCTTGAAATTTACTACAGGGGAGTGAAAAAGTCAGTGGAATCACTTAGGATTAAGAAGATTTGCAACGCAAAACAAACAGGAATATATCCAATCGGAGTTACAGCTGGACTGACATGCGTAAGGGGATAGGCTATTTATGGCTGGTGGGGAAAGCTGGAACATACCTCCCTCAACCCCCACCCTCCACCCCACCACCGCCCGCCCGCAAACTACAAAAATCGAATATGTAAGCAGCGAAATCAGTGAGCCTGTAAAAGCCTTGTTAATATGCCCACAGCAACCATCGCGATAGATCATATGTCACTTACAGTAAATGAAGCACGTGGAACAAAAGTGACAAAGTAGGTGTAACCTTCTCGCCATACCACAACAATTTCTATGATGCCACTCTATCCAGCCTTCATTCCAACTGTACCACTTGTCCTCCCCTCCATCTCCTCCACACACACACTCTCAGTTTGAACTAAAATAGCCAGCTGCATGACAGCCGACACTGTTTCTGAAAACATGGGTGACGTGAAGTTTAGTATATCAATTGAGATCTGTTTCATGTCATACAAATACTACGGGTAACGTGACAGGGGAAAACGATTTCAGTAGTGACTGAGACAAGTAGCAGTGCTAGCTCCAATGGTTGGACAGTGGAAAACCCAAGTTCCTCAGCGAAAACGTTTTTTAATGAAATTAACGTTCCATCTTAGTATCGTTGGAAACAGTCACAGAGGTAAACGAGACGGTCAAATACCGACGGGCGTCTGTCCGGAGCCAATTGGTGTGAAACAACCCTATCAATCTATGTATCAAGTATCAAACTGAGATCTGTTGAAAGTATACATCCATCCTATACGCAACTCTTGTCCGACTAATTCTCGAGCATTGTTAGTCAGGGTGTTCCTCCGTTAACTCAACAAAATGTAGAAAATTCAAAGAAGAGTTGGAAGACTGGTGAAGGTTTGTTTCGTCACTTAGTCTCCAGTGGGAGTTTCAGCTGGAAAGTAGACCATCTGAACGTTTTTTTTTTTTTTTCTTCGATTAAATGGGCAGACATTCCAGGATTAGTTAAGAAACAGATACTTCCCTCTCACATACACGTCGTTAAATGACCGTGCCTTAAAATTCGAAACAACAGTCTTGTTAACATGAAGGACTATCCACAGTCGAACTTGCCTCGTCTCCGTGAACGGCATAAGAAGGAGGGGATGGAAGACGATGTCAATACGAACACGAGTGAGAACAATAAAAGCGAAAGGTCAAGAGAAACAAGTTCGTGTTGAGAAAGATGTATTTGGGGTACAGATGCCCTACGGGTTTCTGTTTTCAGGAATATCCCCACCTCCTGTTCCAAGATCAGAGCTCTCCTGTACGTCTAGAATAAAATTCTCAAGAACGCTCAGCCATCCATTCATCAAGATATTGCGTAAGCAGAACACGAACGCTTGAAATAACGGAAATCATCGTGGCTCACAGTAAACTATCTTGTTGTGTCCTCTTCCAGTACCAAACATTCATGGAAAATCCAGTGTGAGCAGTCATCAGAAATCAACGAACATCTAGTTCAGAACTCTTCCGTGATATGGACTTGATCGCCCCAGGCGTCAATGGAGGATCATGAACTGTATTCAAACAAGGTAGATGTGGTTACCTAATGCACAAGTAAGAATGGAATGGCTTTGCAGACGGTGACTGTGGTGCCTTCTTACAGCCCGTCCATCACTTCGTTGATGACTGTCATTTTCCAGCGTAAATAGAACGATAATGGACAATCACCACGCATCGGATGAAGCCATCGAATGGATCAGAGAACTTGGTTTGGAGATGTACGATTCTACGAACATTTGATTGTATACATTTGTCTGTAAATTTTGTGTATCTATATTTGTTTTCGTCGTACGATAAATAAATAACCAATGTTGTTCAATTGTACGTCGAAGAAGCAATGAAGAAAGTCAAAATTTCAGAAGTCGAAAAAATATGTAAGGAGCACATCTGCAGCCATAAAGTAAAGCTGACATAGCACTTCTTGCCGGATCTAAGAATGACTTATCTTTAAAAAATATTTGACAGCATCTGTATCAAAGAATATGGTTTACGGATAAACGAAGCAAAGATGAAGGTAATGAAGAGTACAGTAACGACTTGTTTAACATCAAAATTGGGAAAGAAACAATAGAAGCAGTGGAGTAATCTTCCTGTCTGGTGAGTAAAATTACACAGATTGGCGGAAATAAGGGAGATATCAGACGCCGACTGATACAGTCGAAGAAAGTTTTCATAATTTAAGGGAGCTACTGGTACCAGGTTTTGATATGGAAATGAGGAAGAAGCTGCTAAAACTGTACATCTGGAGTACAGTACCGTATGGAAGTGATACCAGTACCACAGGAAATCTGGAGAAGAATAAGCTGGAACCATTCGACATACGACGTGTTCGAAGAATGGCAGATAAAGTATTAAACGAAAAAGCAAAAGAAACAACTGGATAGCGAAGAAATCTATTGAACGCTTTTGTCAGGAGGTGGATTAGATTTGTGGGACATATGCTTCGGCATCCAAAAGCCGTGCACGACACTGCCATCAAAATTTCTTATCACTTACCCAGGGGCATAAAATGTTTGGCAGATGGCAATGTTAAATTTGAAAATAAATTGAAAAAAATTCTCCTCACTAACTTGTACTACGTAGAAGGTCTACTTTTGTAATCTGTAGAAGGTGGTGGGTACGAATTGTCAACACCGGCACAGATTTACACAGAGTTGTTCTAGTCTGGGAGATTATCGCAGAAATGATTAAAAGTAGACATTACCTTGCAATAACTTCCAAGGAAATATTTCCAGAGCCAGTTTTGATATGGAGGACAAGCCTGACACAATAACACCTGTAGCAACATGAAGATAAGGTGAGACTAATTATACATACACGTAGGCATATTAACAATGTCGGCCGAGGTGGCCGAGCGGTTCTAGGCGCTACAGTCTGGAACTGCGCGACCGCTACGGTCGCAGGTTCGAATCCTGCCTCGGGCATGGATGTTTGTGATGTCCTTAGGTTATTTGGGTTTAAGTAGTTCTTTTAAGTTCTAGGGGACTGATGACCTCAGAAGTTAAGTCCCATAGCGCTCAATATTAACAATGTTTCCTTGCACGCTGCATCCGTGAATAGCATGGGCACGTCTTAACACGAAATAAAAAAAAAATGCCCTCCGCAACACACTTTATTGATTCAGCTGTGGACATAAGGGCCAAAAATAGAAAAAAAACATTGGATTTTAATCAGATAAAGGAGTAAGCTGGCATTAGAAGTGCATAAAGCACAACAGGCCAAAATCTGTACCAGCAACATTTTAGAAACGAGGTATTCATTCAACTTATGTTTGTATATTGGAGAATGTTTACATCAATGTTACAGCGTCCACTACACTTCATCTGGATAATGAGAAATTCAGAATTGAAAGAGAAGTCAGGCTACAAGATGCAGTATCACCAAAACTTTTCTTGACGGCCCTAGATGAAGTTTAAATTGGGGAAACTAAGAAGAAATATATTTTAATGGAAAACATCTCAACCGTTTTTCGTTTTGTCCATGACATTGTCCTGTTTACCTCCATTTCAAGTGAGCTCCAATAACCTAACCTAACAAGAATATCTTGACGGACAGAGTTTGAAAGTTGGCTTGAAAAACCGAGTTCATTGAGACTAAAATAATGCATAGCGAATAGACTGAAAAGAAATTACTACAATTTATGAATGAAGTTATAAGAGCACTGGAGACCCTTTTCTAATCGGGGCGCACCAAGGCAGCGACTGGGTGGACTGGGAAAGAGGTAAACAGGTGAATAAACATGTATCGGAACTGGTTTTCGTAAAGTAAACACGATTTTCAGAACGAAGTCTGGAAAGGAAAGCTTACGACGAATTTGAGTTGCCGATTTTGATTGATGCCGGTGGGGATTATCCAGCGAGCAATGGTGAGATGTTTGTTGAGAATTATTAATAGAGACAGGGAAACAGACAAATGGCGCAAGCAACAAACTGGAGTGGAAGGCATAATTAGGGCCGTAGTGCAAATCAAATGAAGGTGGGAGGTAGATGTAACAGAGCGACATAGTGGTAAATGGACCGAGATTGGTGGGGAAGACGCAGTATTTTATCCTGCGTGGAGAGTCATCACAGATGTATGAGTGCCACAGAGAAGTTTGTTGGGACAGTACTGTTCGTGCTGTGTAGATCTGGCAGACAATATTAAATGTAACTCTAGACTTTTTGCAGATAATGCATATAATAAACTTCGGTCTGAAAAACAGCATAAAGAGGCAGATATTGATAAGATTTCACATAGGTGCAAAGATTGGCAACTTGCTTTAAACGTACAGAAGCATAAAACTGCGCACTAGACAAAAATCAGAAATGTAGTGTCCTATACAATACCAATGAGTTACAATTGCAATCGCTCAGTTCATGGCAACTTGCTTTAAACGCACAGAAGCAGAAAACCGTGCAATGGAGGAAAATCATAAATGTAGTGTCCTATACAATATCATTTGGAATCACTCAGTTCATACATTGGATAGGTAGATCGAATCACAAATGAGGAGGTACCTAATCGAATTGGGGAAGAAAGAAGTTTATGGCTTAATCTGACTAAAAGAGCGGATCGGTTGAGAGGACATTTTCTAAGGCATCAACAAATTATCAAACTGGTAATGGAATGATGTGTTGTGGGTAACAATCGAAGAAGGTTTGAGTACAGTAAACAGGTTCAAGTGGAAGTAGATTGCGGCAATTATGTAGAGATAAAAAGGCTTGCCCAAGATAGTCTAGCATGGAGAACTGCATCAGACCATACTTCCGACCGAGGATCACAACAATTCGCACAGATACCTGGGGTTTTCAGTTTTCATTGGTATGAAATGGAATCGTAACGTAGACTCAGTCGTAAGTAAAACAGATGGCAGATTTCAGTTCGCTGGTGGGAAAATGCAGTCACTCTACAAAGAAGACTGCTTGCAAATAACTTGCGCTTGCTGTGTGGGATTAATACCATACAGGATTAAGAGAGTACGGTCAGCGTATTCGAAGAAGGACAACATGTATGATTAGGTTACATTATTGTTTGACTAATGGGAGAAAATCACAGAAATACCGAAAAACTTGAAACTGGCTATCGCATTCGTTACCATGTTTCGATATGCGTGGTACACCGCAAAATGGCGTGACGACCCAGAACCGCTTCTGAATGTAAAACAGTTTTGTTTTGCAAATAGGCACATTGAAAAAACCAAGAACATGCAAAAAGCGGGCGTCATTATTTGTGTTGTATGTCGCATAATGATTGTTTTCTGTGCTTTGCGATCAGTATCATCCTGATTTGCGCAGAGCTCCGTAGATTACACATTGTACTTGTCACAAGGGTAGATACAATAATATAAATAAAATGACTATATGAATTTGACTCAAAGTTCTCGTGTATTATTTTTCATTTCCAAACTCCTTGAGAGAAAAAACTCTCAATCCTTTTTTCATGCTAAACATTAGGTAAATAGTAAATGAATGATTAAATATTCATACTTTGCACAGTCATAATAAATCTATTCTTAGAATTACGTGGGGGTGAAAGAAAAATTACTGACAGCGAGAGTCGATACAGAGACCTCGCCCGTATCAAACCAAGCGCTTACTCACTCGGCTCCGGACTCCTCGAATAATACCGCTCCTACAAAGAACACAGCATAAGCAACATTACAGTTTTCAAACTCTATTTTCTCAAAAATAGTTGAGATAGTTTCTTCCTGCTTACATATATTACAATCTTAGTCGTGCACTGTGCACACTGTCAAATCGATGACGGGAAGTTCGTATTGTCCCCTCGTAAGTACTTTGTGTCATGCATTTGACAGTCCTGCAAAGTATGGATGTAGGTGTAGAAGCTCGCTGTTAGATTCCAAGAGAAGTTCGAGACAACGATCTAGAATGATTGCATGACGTCAGAAAACATTGGACGTTACAACTGACACTATGATCAGCCAATTTATAAGTTTTTTTTTTTAAAAAAAAGAAAAGACCTTCACTCTTCCATTGGCTACCTTTCCAGCCATATCAGACCCATCCTCAAATGGTAGGCCCGGGAGGTGAAAATATTTCAAGTTTTTATATATTGTACCACTTTATGCAAATAGATAAAGGACTTTGGTGTGATCTTATTACTTATACGTTATGTAATTTCCTAAGTTGTAAGTTCAGCACTTTAAGGCGTCGCAGTATTCACCAGCGAACAGCACTTAGATGCACATGGTTTCATAGCTTCTGTACAAACAATCGACTTAAGCGCCAAGGATTACAAGATGTGAGATGCGAGACTTAGCAACATAAAGTCCTTTGGCATGTCAGGGTCACCTGTCGAAAGATACTCAGCATAGTTACGCCGACGTCTTCTCTTGAGCGCTAAAATGAAAAAAGAATATGATTTTGCTACCCAAAATGTACGGACAGATGCAGTTGGCTTAAGTACTACAATAATGTTCAGGATACATAAATAGTAAATGAGAGTTTCAACTAGGTAATCGTGATTAGTATATTGTACTCCATCTCAGGCAGAGATATTCAGGAATGTAAATCCAAGTAATCCACTTTGCTCTTAACACAATTTTTTTTTAATATTTACTTTTTAGTGTTAAGGTGTGACATAACATACTTTTTTTTGCCAACACATAGCAAAAGAAATAATGGGTCACATAAAGGTACAAGATACATCGCAGATATAAAAATTGTCAGGTGTTTGCAAACTTGATAGGAAGGTATAAGTAGATAGCTGTGAGCTGATAGAACAGGGATCATTTTCTACAGCAGGGGTGTCCAACCCGCATTTCAACAGCCGCGTGTGGCCCAAAGCAAGTTTCAGTGCGGCCCAGGAAGTGCGCATCTGCCAATAAACATAAATAAAATTACTTTTATGTAAAGTTATGAAAGTAATTTAATGAAAACTCATATATAAGATGTCAAATTAATAGCGTCTTGCTTTTCTGGAACACAATTTTTTTTGTTCAGTTGTTATTGTGTTAAATACATTACATGAGGCCCAAAAATACTCGTTCTTTTTCAGTGTGGCCCATGTAAAGCGAAAAGTTCGACACTCCTGCTCTATAGAAATAGTTGTAGAAAGGGTGGGAAGGACGTACCTTGCAATATATTAACTGTATATTCATCATTAATTCCACGAGATTTAATACAATTAAGTTGGGACTACTATCCCTGCACTACTGCTTTTATTGGTGCTATTTGTTTTTTGTTTTTATTTTGGTTTCAGGATCGTAGCTCTACTCTCAACCAATCATTCCTGCCCCCAGCCAGTCCAACTGGCTGTGACCCGGCGTCAGCACTGGTCACAGCCAATGGTGGTCCCTGACGTCTTGGCTGCTGACAATGAAAATGAAGTTACAACCCCGAAACTAAACTACGAAAGATAAAAAAATGCAACAAAATCCGTATATGTGTACCGGCTCTTTCCAGAATAAATGATGAGTTGCATTAATGTGTCTTACGTGTATGATATTCACTAACGGGTGATGCCTTGTAACCTTTTTTTTTTATTTGCATCACGATTGCAGCCAGTAGGTTCGCCTCGTATAAAACAAGGTTTTGGAAAAAGCCACGTTTTAGTCGAGCTGGAGACGCACAATGAATGGTGATTTAACGGGTAGCACGACCACAATAATTCCAAACGAAATGACCAGTTTCTGCTATTGGCAATAGTCAAAGTGGTTTCAGCAGTGATGGGACTGAACCACGGCGTGTGTTTTATGAACTGCGGATAGTCGTTGCGCCGGACAATAAATTATTTATAAAACAAAACGTCTGCAGAGTCCTCTGCTGGAATATTGTTGTCCGATATGGGACCCTTACCAGCTAGTATTGACGGAGCACGTCCACAAAGTTCAAAGCAGGGAAGCTCTTTCTATACTATCGAGAAATAGGGGAGAGGGTGTCATGGACATGATATGCGACGTTGGGTGGCTATAATTAAAACAAAGACGTCTTTCGTCGAGGTGAGGTCTTTTCATGCAATTTCAATCACCGGCTTTCTCCTCCGTATGCGAAAATATTTTGCTGGCGCCCATCTACATAGGGATAAATGATCATCGCAAATAAAATGAAAGCAATCAGAGCTGGCACGGAAAGAGCTAAGTTTTGGTTTTTCGAGCGTGCTGTTCGTGAGTGGAAAGGAAAAAAAAAGCATTATGAAGTGACTGAGCACAATCAATACAAAGCATCCGACATATGATCCAAAGTCGCAAGTTCACTGTTCATTATGGATAAGATAAAATTGGAAGTAGCACGCGTATAGCTGAAGAAATGAGTGGAAGTGAATAGAGAAGACCTGTATCTAGCAATGTAACATAGTTAGTGATGGTGATGGTGGTAGTGGTGGTGGTGGAGGTGGTGGTGGTGGTGGTGACGTCATTGAAATTCGCAGCCCCAGATGTGACACTGGAGACACAATGGTTCAAATGGCTCTGAGCACTATGGCACTTAACATCTGAGGTCGTCAGTCCCCTAGAATTCAGAACCAATTAAACCTAACTAACCTAAGTACATCACACACATCCATTCCCGAGGCAGGATTCGAACCTGCGACCGTAGCGGTCGCGCGGTTCCAGACTGAAGCGCCTAGAACCGCTCGCCCACAGCGGCCGACAGTAATCTTGTTGCTGTTGCAGATGTTCTCTCTGCGTTCCGTGCAGAGGGTGGCTGTTGTTGTGGCTGTCCTCACCATTTACTGATGCCTGTGCTAAGAGATGGCGTTCCAGCCAATATGAAATACTTAGCATCCGCTTTAAAGAAAACTACAGGTGTCAACTAAGAAAATTATTTTTGCATGTTTTACAGTCTGATCTCTTCTCTCGATGAGTGACTGAATTTCTTTCCGTTATCTGCCATAGTTACTGTTCAATGTTTGTGAATTCCTAGGGGACCAAACTGCTGAGGTCATCGGTACCTCGACTTACACACTACTTAAACGAACTTATGCTAAGAACGACACACACGCCTATGTCCGGAGGGAGGGGCCGTGCATTCCGTGTTATGGCACCTCAAACCGCGCGGCCACTCCGCGCGGCCCATAGTTACTGCGCTGCATCAAATTAAGCGGAACGTTGCGCGAAATTTTCAAGATCTTCCAAAGGTAAAAATGCATTTTGTAAACTTAAGCTCATAGATTTCTGTAAATGAAATGTATATGAGATATAGAAACATTATTTAAATTTGAAAACAGAACGATACCTCATTTCGTCCTCGAGTTATTGGATTTTACATCCGACGGAGGGTCGCGCGCGACGCGCCATTTCACCTCCTCGCGCACTGCAAATCATGTGGTCATAACAATCGTCATATTTCGTAAACGACTAAAGATATCGAAATGTGGTTTTTTTGCAAATGGTAGCACGCAATGAGGTACATATGTTGTACGATAAATACTCGAAACTTTCTCATTCGCCGAGTTAGGGAAGGAACTCGCCCGCAGCAGTGAGAGATCGGCGGTTCTGGATCCATACAGACGTCCATAGCACTACAGGGAAAACCAAGAGGCGCGCGTGTACAGGTCCACAGCACCTGGGGAACGGCGTTGCAGGATCGACAACAGCGAAAGGGTGAAGACTGTCGACGTGGAGGCAGGTTGTGCCCACTGGACGCGAGCAAGTAGCGAGACGAGTGAAGCGCCCGGGCAGACTTGGGCCGCGCCGGCAGGTCGCGTCCTCGGCTGGGCGGCGCGCCTCGCTTCCCACCTGCGGGTGGGGCCCCTCGCTCCGCGGCTAAAATTAGGCGCCCTGCGCCGCCCGCCGCCCCCACTCGCTGCCGGCTCCTTTTGATGACACAAATTGTGCCGAACGCGCCAATTTACATCGCACACGCACTCGCCATCGAGATCCTATCTCACGGCGGGGACAACCGGCGCGCGTGTGTTCCTATTAAAATAATTTCCAGCGATGGTATCGGTAGTCAGTTACAGCTAGACTTTCTGGCGCGACTGCGAATTACCATTTGACATAGGAAATTTGCTGAACGGCCGTTACGTGTACATTGCTCTCACAGTAAGTTCCGTATATTATCACCGAGGTGGTGTGTCCAGGCCCTATGCACGGCACCTTATACCATTTTGGATGAGATCTCTGATTGCTTTCGCTACTCAATTTCATCGTACGTGAACTTCATATCGTCATGAAAATTAAGCATGCGTTCACAGCCCCTTGCAGGAAGGTTTGATCGAAACTTTACGATCGGCGGGGCCACCAGCTCTGAATAGACGCTAACAAAGTTAAGAGGTCTAATTATGTAATTTGGGATTTTCGGATAACTGTTCTTCCACCAGAATAAAATGAAAGAATATAGTATCCCGTTCCTGCTTACCCCGTTCATAGCATTTTCTTTGTGAAATTTTAACTTCATCTTATTTTACACCTATTATGTACTAGGTCGCGTCTTTGACGGCACGTGAGTCTCTGTTCTGTTGTGAAACTGAAATTGTTGCCTTTCATTTGTGAAGTTTTAACTTTATCTAATGTTGTAAGAATGTGTGTCGGATGAGCAATAACCCGTGAACTTTTACTTTGTAATGAAAATGGAAATGTATTTTTGTGGTTACATAGCCAATTTGTACTGTGACAGATTTCAGTTGGTCATATCTTGATAATTTGACGTATGTATACAAACAAAAAAACATTGTATAGAATTTTATATGCTGGTTTCATGATAACATGTCACTTGAATTTTTGTAAGTTAGGGTTATTGCCTGTGTGTGGGCAAGCAATTTTTAAGTGTTTGTACATTGACACGCACTTTCCGCAATTGTTTCTTAAAAATTTAAATGTAATACTTTCATGGGCCACGAAACTGTTTGGCACTCTTTAAACCTGCACCGACATAGTTATGCCACCTAATGTGAGTGAGCCTTCATCCCAGCATACGGTGGCACTGAGATTACGTGTGTGGTACTGCAATAGTTAGGCTCGAACGGTGCAACTAATAGCACCACCTGTCATTCTGCATATCAGTAATGGCAGTATTTGACGTCTACCTCAAATTCTCATGTATTAATATCTAACATGATATATATTTCTGTATCAAAAGGGGTTTTTGTTTTTGACTATTGTTCGTTTAGAACTGACTTTTATTAAAAAAAATGCGTTTCTGTAAAATTTGTGACATAGCCTCTGTTACTTTTGTCTGTTTATAGTAGGTCATCAGATGATGCGTCAAACCAGAAACGCATCATTGCAGTTAATATAAAATTCAAAGAAAACCAGAGACTCTTTTTAAGCAACCGCACAGCTTTTTTAAATTCCTTCCAGTAATTATAACAGTGGTAGGCAATGAAAACCTCGTAACTCCATTGTCTGTGAAAACTCGTAATTACAGTAACCAGTAACTCCATAATCAAAAGGAGGTTTGAAAGGGCATGGATTTATCTAATCTGTCAATAACTAGGCTTCTACTAAACAGTTCCACATGTAGCAACTTTCTGTATCACTTAACATTATTTTTTAAGAAGCCATTTTTGTTTCCCCTGCAAAATTTAACGAAAAGGAGTTGCGAGGTTTTCATTGCCTACCATCGATTATTCCTAATGGTTGCATGCATCTACAATGATTTTCAGTCTGATTACGTGTAATTCTCCACATCCTCCAACATACGAATGCCGCCAGAAACCAAAATCAAACCTTTACCATACATCTGCACAGTTCCAGGTCACTATCGGTATCACACAAATTGTTTACAAATTTTTCAAAACGTTGCCCAAAATCCAAGAGAATAACTGAGTAGTACTGATGCGTTTTCTATAGTTTTTGCCAATACTACGAAGAAACATTACCCATTTCATACAAGAACAACAATGTCGGAAGACAACTTCGTTTAATAAGAATATCAACACGATGGCTACTCTAGTGAATAAGTACAGTGAGGAAGTTACAGGAGCAACACTGAATTAGAGAATATGCACAGGTAATCAGCATACGTGGGCAGTTAAGACTAACAGCACGCTATCACACGAAAAAAGGTTACACACTGATGTGATTAGCATACAGCACAAAAAAAGAACGGAAAAAGCAAGTTACGTGGCGATAAAACCTCGAATATACATCATTGCTCTAATGCCAGGAAACTGCTACGTACTTAACACGTAATTGTTAAATACTTACATAATAAAATCCTCAAGAATGTCACAGACGTCTTAATAGCTTAAGAACAGTCCCATCACTGAAGCTGCTAATCGACATGCAATCTGTTGTAGAACGCATGAGACTGTGACTTCTGTTCTTGCACAAGTATTCGCCTTTGGCTTTCCAGCATCTACCTCAGGAGAAAATAAAATCTAAGTCGATTCTAAGCCTGATTTAGAACACCGGCGTATAGGTAAACGGCGTTATCGCTAAAATCTGCATAACTCTCGATACGGACTTAATTAAGTCTTGATCCGTGTTCCTATCGACGCAGAATAAGACATATGGGGGAAAGCATGGTATGCTTGTAACTTCAGTGACAACCTCAGATCGCTTGTACGATCAGTAGTATTTTCACAGCTGTTAGCACTATCGCTCGAAGAGGAAAGTTGGCGCCTTCCAAGAGGCAGAAGCGTGAATCTACCAGCGATTGCTTCAGAGACGGGTTTTGCGAAGGCCGTGCATCTGAGTGTCTTTTTCTCTAACTTATCTTTAAGAGACGTGTTGTAAGGTGACTTCCAACGAGATCGATGACATTTCAGTGTAGTGGCAGCCAAGGGCAACCGAAACATAACTTTATCAGACTGTACGAAACCCAGCACTCCAGCTGCTGGTAGTTCAGACGATTACAACGTTCATTCATACGATTTTTTTTCACAGAGCGAAGTTGCTATGGAAACAAAGAGTAAGCTAGTTTAGTAACTAGTAGTTTTCTAGTCACAATAATGACAAATGTGTACTTGGTTCCATACAGTTTTCGCATGTGGACCAGACTATAAATTTCCTCTCCAGGACATGTTGTATAATCATGCGAAACACTATATACATACAGGAATAAGATTGCGAAACGCATGCACACACTGCACTCGCGCATGGTCACCATGTTGAACGAACTTCTCCTTTCGTGGAAATTTGTCAAAATAAATTCCGAAAGAAACAAAATATGAACTTTAAAATAATGTACAAGCTTGAAAGACTTTCTTTGTCCAAGTTGTGGGCGGAGATATATGCAAAAGACATTTTTATGTTTCCCGTTATCGTCACGTAAGACAGCATTTTTTAAAAAATAAATAAATACAAAAAGATAACTTGCAAACGGTGCACTGCAGATGTAACATTGTCAGCAACTGTCAGCGTAAACGTATTGTGGCAGTTTATTATTTACTAAATTGGAAAACTGGTGTTCGGAGAGACCGTACGGCAATTCTACAGTCTTCGACGTAGTTCCTGAGTAGAAATAGCAAGAATAAAGTGAGAGAGGGCAGAGGTAAGTCATTCTTTCCTAGCCCTACACACGAATGAAATAGGAGAACAAATCACTAGTACTGGTAGGAATTACCAGCACTGTAAAGTGACTTGCGGAGTCTGTTTGTAGATGTATGGCAGGAAAAATGTTCCGATCCTTCTGGTAGAAGCACCTGACTAGTATACATCTCCAGCAAAAACACCATCTTCTCACAGTACTCTAAGTAGTCTCGGAAAGAAAACAGTCTTAAGCTACTGAAGTAAGCTTTTGTTATTAATTTTTGACTAATATGCTAATTACTATGTGGAATGCAAAGGTACAAAAGTTAATAAAAAGGGGCAGTAGATAAAAAAACACAGCGTGAATTATAGTCATTGTGAGTTTCACTCTTAAATAGGAAATTGTTTTACGACAGAATTATGCAAGAAAATATCAACACATCTGTAAAAAATGGTGAATAAGACGACAAAAGGCCAATGTATTCTATGAAGGGACGCTTTGATAACATTGATATAAGTATTGATAGAAGGCTTTTGATAATTTCATACTTTTGCAAGAAATATCAGAGAATCGGTGACGAAGTTATCGAATAGTGTGCGGGAAACAATAACTTGACACTATATTGATGAGAATTGTATACAGCGTCTGTGTAATATATAGGACACAAGTGCAGTAGTAAAGCCTGCATGACATAAGCAGCTCATTGCGGATGTATCAGACTTCAGCAACAATACCGACAATATAAAGTACACACCCATTAACTTATAAAATTAGTTTGAGTACTCAAAAGGAATTTATGTACTCAAGATGGCAAGTTCAACTTTACTGTCATGTGTATATCTTTGCTCGCAATTTGGAGCCAGAGTCCTTGAACAGAGTATTCAGCTTCATGGTAAACATCTAGAAAAGTTAATTTTTTTAGGTAGTTTATCAGAGAAAAGAATAAATGAATTAAACGTGACATTCCATAGCAAAAATAGTTTTGTTTGTAGTAACGGTACATGGGTGAAGCATAAATTTCAAAGTATGACATGTTTTGTATTTCCTGTTGGATTATGTCTCTTTTTAATGCTTGTGGTTGCGGAAACAAAAAAACCGTAGTGTCCAATGAACGTAATTTCAGTGAATCGCAGTTGGAGCCGGCCAGCTCATACAAATACCTGATTCTAACATTTTGTAGGGATATTAAATGGAATGATCACATAGTCTCAATCGTGGGTTAGGCAGGTGGTAGACGTCGGTTAATTGTTAGAGTATTGGGCAAGTGAAATCAGCCTACACAGAAGATTCCCAACAAATCGCCCGTGCGATCGGTTCTAAAATACTGCTCACGAGTGCGAGACCCGTACCAGATAGGGTTAACAGGAGATATTGAACGTATGCAGAGAAGGACAGGTTTGTCTGATCTGTGGGAGAGTGTCACAGAGGTACTGCTCTGGAAGACTCCTGAAGATAGACGTAAAGTATCACGAGAAAGTATATTAACAAAGTTCCAAGAACTGACTTTAAATGATGTCTCTCTAGCAATATTTTACAACCGCCTGCGTAGCGCTCTCATAAGGATCGTGAGGATAAGATTAAAATAATTACTGCACGCAGAGAGGCATTCAAACAATCATTCTTGCCGCATTCCATACGTGAATGGATCAGGAAGAAACCCTAATAACCGGTACAATGGGACGTACCCTCTCCCGTGCATATCGCGGTGGTTTGCAGAGTATGGATGTAGATGTAGATTTGTTTTTAAACTCAATTTGATTCATAATTTTCATATTTCAAAAAATGGTTCAAATGGCTCTGAGCTCTATGGGTCTTAACTTCTGAGGTCATCAGTCCCCTAGAACTTGGAACTACTTAAACCTAACTAACCTAAGGACATCACACACATCCACGCCCGAGGAAGGATTCGAACCTGCGACCGTAGCGGTCGCGCGGTTCCAGACTGTAGCGCCTAGAACCGCTCGGCCACCCCCGGCTGGCTTTCATATTTCGTTTTGTAGTCTAAATAAGAACTTTTGCGCTAAAGTAAGTTCAGAAATATGTAAAAATGCAAACAGTATCTTGCAATATTGTCGATATCGACACTTTTGTTCCGGTATTATCGAGGTATGGATAGAGCGTTACGTATTACTGTCGATACCAAAAATATCGTTCCGAATCAGGTACTGTAGCGTCCTTATTGGTGAGGGGCGATTGTCGGGTTGTGAAGGCCTGTAGCCCTGAAGGAAGAAGTAGCGTTTCATTCTGCGACAGAATTACGAAACAGGGCGTCCTCTGCATTCCGCCCCCGCGCTAGGAGGGCGCCGCCACCGTTTGGTGGGTCACTATGTTTTGACGTCTTTATTCAGTGAAGCCAGCCTGCTTCCAGACGGGGGGAGAATATGCAGCGGGAGAGGGCAAGGAGAAAAGAGTGAGAGCTCTTTGGACAGAGAGAGATGCGGAAGGGGAGGAGGTGGAGGCAGAGCGGGAAGGAAACGTCGGCGTGTCCAGCCGGCTGGAAGTGAGGCCCTCGGCGTGCCGGGACGCAGGAATGTCGCCTGGAGTCCAGCGGTGCGCCAGGTATGACAGACAGGAAAGGGACGTCGGAGGTGATCGATCCGCGATACCATCTCGGTACTGCACACGTCACCGCCCACTATTTTTTTCTCTTCCTTCTCCTTCCGTTCCTTACCATTTTACCCGCTCTCCCGTTCTCGCACACTCTTCCCCGCGGCTCGGCGGCGGTCTCAATGAGGGAGTCCTCTGGTCTCGGTAGCCGCCGCCTGCCCACGCACACTTTTTGGTCGATAAGGCACAGCGTGGCGGGCGCTTGTTGAATGAGTGTGCCGCCGCCGCCGAAGAAGAAGTAGTAGAAGAAGACGGCGGCGGCACGGGCCGGCCACAGGAAAGTGGGAGGGGGAGCACGCGAAGAAAGGAGACGAAAGGGAGTCGCCGAGGAGAGGAGAGGAGAGGACTTTGGGCTTTCAAAGAGCGGCGCGCGCGCCTGCACAGACAGCTCCGGCTGCAGCGTGCACCGCACCGCACCGGCCCCTGTGAGGACCGAAGGGGGGGCGCGATCCGGGCTGCAGGCTCCGTGCACCCTTCTGGTCAGGTACACAGCCGCCGCGCGCCATTCACCCACCGGCGCCGGTCTTTAAAAATATATTACGCGGGAACGCCGCGCCACGGGCTGGCACCGGGGAGGGGGGAAATTGTAAAAAGGCGCGAGGCTTGGCGCTGCCGGGACCCACTTCTTCACGGAGCTAATACACTTACTGCGACAACACTTTTATAACCGTGAAATGATTCTGCTCCCGCAGCATGCGTGAAACCCCGCCCCAACCCCCTCCCCACGGAAACTTCTTCACACTTGCTAATCCGCACTGACAAAGAACTCGTCCGAATATCATAACACTATTTCTTTCTTCCCGTACGTAATTTATTTATTTACTGGTTCGCTATAACAAATGCACCCATACATTTTGCAGAGCATACAATGTAGCATAAAATGCACAATGAGCGAGCAATAAAGGAAATCAAATTGATAGAAGCTGACTTCGGGGAACACCAGTTTGGATTCCGGAGAAATGTAGGAACACGTGACTTCACGTAGAAGATACTGTAGGTTAAGGAAAGGTAAACCTACTTTTGTAGCATTTGTAGAGTTAGAGAAAGCTTTTGACGACTTTGACTGGAATACTGTCTTTGAAATTCTGAGGGTAGCAGAGCTGAAATATAGGAAGCGAAAGGCTACTTAAAATTTGTGCAGAACCCATATGGCAGTTATAAGAGTTGAGGGGCATGAAAGGGAGACAGTGGTTGAGAAGTGAGTGAGACAGCATTGTAACTATCCCCGATGTAACTTAATATGTACATTGAAGAAGCAGCAAAAGCAAACGAAAGAAAAATTGGAGTAAGAATTGATGTTCAGGGAGGAGAAATAAAAACCTTACGGTTTGCTGATGTTCAAAAATGTTCAAATGTATGTGAAATCTTAAGGGACTTAACTGCTAAGGTCATCAGCCCCTAAGCTTACACACTACTTAACCTAAATTATTCTAAGGACAAACGCACACACCCACGCCCGAGGGAGGACTCGAACCTCCGCCGGGACCAGCCGCACAGTCCATGACTGCAGCGCCCTAGACCGCTCGGCTAATACCGATCGGCAAAAACCTACTTTTCTAGCATTTGTAGACTTAGAGAAAGCTTTTGACGACTTTGACTGGAATACTGTATTTGAAATTCTGAGGGTGGCGGAGCTGAAATAGAGGGAGCGAAAGGCTGTTTACAACTTGTGCAGAAACCATATGGCAGTTATAAGAGTTGAGGGGCATGAAAGGGAAACAGTGGTTGAGAAGTGAGTGGGACAGCATTGTAACTATCCCCGATGTAATTCAATCTGTACATTGAAGAAGCAGCCAAGGAAACGAAAGAAAAATTGGAGTAAGAATTCAAGTTCAGGGAGGAGAAATAAAAATCTTGAGGTTTGCTGATGACATTGTAATTCTGTCAGAGACAGCAAAAGACTTGGAAGAGCAGTTGAACGGAATGGGCAGTGTCTTGATTGGACGATACAAGATGACATCAACAAAAGCAAAGCAAGGATAATAGAATCC
The DNA here is from genome assembly GCF_021461395.2 of Schistocerca americana. Lineage (NCBI taxonomy): Eukaryota > Metazoa > Arthropoda > Insecta > Orthoptera > Acrididae > Schistocerca > Schistocerca americana. The sequence goes on along the minus strand of NC_060119.1, from coordinate 239,579,258 downwards.
AGTCGAATTAAATGTGGTGGTACTGAGGGAATGAGATTAGGAAGCGAGACACGTAAAGTATATTATAGGTTTTGCTATTTAGGAAGCAAAATAAATTATAACAGCCGAAGCAGAGAGGATATGAAATGTAGAATAGAAGTGGCAAGAAAAGCGTTTCTGAAGAAGAGAACTTTGCTAACATTACACATAGTTTTAAGTGTTCGGAAGTATTTTCTGGAGGTATTTGTCTGGAGTGTAGCCATATATGGAAGTGAAACGCGAAAGAGTTTAGGCAAGAAGAGAATAGAAACTCTTGAAACGTGGTGATACAGAAGAATGCTGATGATTAGATCATTAGACCACGCAATTGAGTGTTTCTGACAAGATGACTCTTGTATATACCTTTATTTATATACATTTGACGATGCTGGGGCTGATTTTATGTTTAGCACTTGACGATGCCACTACGGCTCCAGTATATTAGGACATGTTTTTATAAAACAGATCTGAAGATGGTCATTATATACCAAAACAGGTAGTCTGATGACAAAAAAATTGTGACAGTAGACATAAAGTCATGCAAATTTATTCTCTATTCGGGTCAGTGTTCAATTCGCGACAATGTCGCACCTTGTGAGACCACGTAATTAATGATTAAGTACTGAATAGAATTGGGCAGACAAGGAATCAGTGGCACAACTTGACTAAAAGAAGGTATCAATTGATAGGACACATTCTGAGGCATCAACAGGTCACCAATTTAGTATTGGAGGTAAGTGTTGGGGGTAAAAATTGTAAAGGGAGACAGTAAGCAGATTCAGAAAGAAGTAGGTTGCAGTAGTTATTCGGAGATGAAGAGACCTGCACAGGATTTAGTAGCATGGAGGTGTAAAACCAGTCTTTGGACTGCAGACCACAACAACAAAATGTAACAATAGGAAGATCCAGTTATTCTATAGTATTGCACCCGTTTTCTCCAGCCAGCACAGCGTCGTACTTGCGAACTAAGGTGATGGTTATCCATCCAGTCTGTATACGGAGCACGCTAGTAATGTCCTATGTCTCATTCACTGCAATCATATAAATAGTTGTTTTGTAAGCTCCACACCACCATCATCTCCATCCACCGCCATCTTTATTCGGTTCCCCTACGCCCATAGCTTTCTATTGAGTTTGGTCCTTCAGGTGATACAATTTAGGCCACGCTACATGATAGGTTATGTTTCTTAGGATCGTTTTGTGCCTTGCTATCATCTTCCAATCGCATAAGAATAATACACCAAAGAATGAAGAAAATGCTGGACCAATCCAGACGGTTAAAGCAAACTCAAACTGCATTACATAAATATAAATGCTCTTCCGCGATGTTCGACGAAAATGGTATTAATTGGGGCCATTTTTATGCTCACATTCAATTTTAACAATAGCCTGTTAGTGAAAACTTGTCAGTACCATATTAGGATTTATTGGAGTAAGGATCGACGTCAAAATCATTGGACAGGGGATGTGAGCTCAGTTAAAAAATGATGGCAAAAATCGCGGTCGTGATAAACTATTCAGTCATTCGCTGAAGTTACTTGGTGAAGCCCCGAAAATAGTATGATCAGACGGATCTTTAAACTCCACTTTTGCATTATGCGAATCCAATATGTCAACCGCTCCGCTGTTTCACCCAGTCCGGCGTAAGTACACTGATAAGCCTAGTAGACATGCTCCGAACGGAAAAACTAAAATTATTATGGAGAGCTTCTACTTGTTCAAAGTGTATTCAGAGCCGATCGTTTATTCTCCGCTCATTGTGCCATTAAGAAATATCATGTATTGAGGTTAGGGAATTTACTGAGTGTTATGTGAAAAATGTTCTGCAACACACTCTACGGCAATAAAGTTCAGTCACCCCATAAGCTGGCAACTTGCCGTAAAATAACCGCGTTTCTGCGTGGCTGTTGAGCTATGTTCAGGAACAGTGATACAACACACACACACACACACACACACACACACACACAAGAAAGGAAACAGGCTCTCGAATTTCTGGAGTAGAATTCCACAATTATCCGTATCTCTTACCACTAAAAGCTTAACAAGAAATATTATTAAAATGTTCTTCGTTATTTACATGGAGTAGAATAATAAGAAAACGTTAAATTTTGCAATGTCTTCGAGCTTAATAATGAAAGAATTCCACCGTCAGCATCATACTGGAACTGAAGTCCTTATGGAAAATACATAGAAATATGTACACATGATGAGCAGAAAACGATTACTCAAAACAAAGGAGCGTTAGAGTTTTATACTGAAGAAGTACAAGAGTAGCATTTTGCGGGACTTAAAATTGTCTTTCTTTCTTTCTTAAGGTAGAATAAATAATTGTGTCTAGTTTTGAGCTAATTATTACTTCTTTCTGTTGTCGACTAAGAAAATCGGAAACAGACTGATGTATCAACCTCTAATATCTCGTTACTTATTACTAGTTTTCGAAAGTAAGAGGTACATACGCAAGTGGAAATTTTTGTTTACGTCAAATGAGTCTTCGATGCTTTCAATGTACATTTCTGCAAACACTGAATCGCTTGTATTGTGCCCCACATATTTATTTTCAAACATTAACAAATTTATATATTTATTTGCTGTGATGTTCTTCTATTTTTTAAATAAATTTACCTTTCTTACGCGATCAATAACGATTAGCAGCGCATCGAAATTATTGTACCAATTCGCTATAAAAAAGTAATATTTATGAATGGGCAAATTCAAAATTTTGTATCCCATTGAAGAATACAACTTGATCTGTACTTTAGAACAGAGTTTCCCAAACTGTGTTCTGCAGTTCTGAGAGAAGTGAACGAATTCTCCTCGAAAAACTATAAATAACATGGCGTTTTTTTTTCTTTGACATTTGGCCGATACTAATTATTATTTAAAATTTCATTATGGTTTCTGTGTTATTTGCTATGATATAAACTGAAGTAATCATTGCATACAACGAGTTTTTCTTATTTTTTAAAATTTTATTAACCTTCAATATAAAAAAAAGGTAAGCAACTCATTATATCAGTGTTCTCAAAGTATTCCGTCAATAGAAAAGTTTGGGAACGCCTGCTCTAGGCTTAAGGGGGCTGTGATGTCAGAAATCAGATTATTTATTTAAGTTGCTCTTTATTGTTTCGATTTGTGCGTCATTTTTCTGAGATCTGGACTGTAAGCTGACACGAGGATTTCGAAACCAATCTCTAGATACAATTTTTTCACCTTCTGTTCAATATTTTTCGCTTCCTGGTAAAGAGCAGCATGTTTGGAATGCGGTGTAAATCCTCCTGGGCGCTGCACAACGTATTTGAACGAACGTACAAATAAATATCTGCCACAATTGTCTTAAATTATGACTTTTCCACAGCTTACCAAAGATTCATTAAATCCTTGAGCATTAGCATTGTAGCTTTAATTGTTTGTCTGTTTTACGATATGTATATATTAACCACACATTGAATTCTCTGCAAGTGTTACGTTTCTACAAAATTATGTCTGCGCTTGACGCTCCCAAAGCTCAAATCCTTAGAAGTTCTGAACCAACAATATTATTTCCATTCTCTCGTAACTGACGATACTAGTGAAATATTTCAGTCCTATTCTGACTCTCCAGAAGAAGCCGAATAATCATAAAAATACCTGACGAACTTCCAAGACGAAATGAAGACGCTGATGTTCGAAATGACAGTGGTGAAATATTTAAACGAAACATCATTTGGTATATTACATGACAGGTTTGCAAACAGTGGTAATGGACCTTAATGTGCGATGATTGAAACCCATAATATAAATGCCGTTCAAAATTCTGGTCAGACTTACAAACCGGAAACATAAGATGAACAATTACAAGCGGACCTCAGTATATGAAATATTCTTTGCAGTTAAAACTAATGGGTCGAATATAGTAGGATTTCCATAACAATAAATTAATTAATAAAGATGATGAAGATACCAGTTGTGAAAGAGACAATGGTGGCATGCAAAGTAAAGAAAATCGAGGAAGATCTACACAGAAAAAATAAAATAGGAATACTTGTTAAATTTTACCGAAGCACTATTTTACATGACCTACAAAGGGGAAGGATTATGAAGATTGTTCCTAATAGCTTCGAGCAGAATTCGCTAAAATAAAGAGTTATAGTACCGTTTGAGGCGACTGTGACTCAATGAATAAGACGAACGTAACCGCTCTATTATACAGTGCCACTGAAGTTACAAAACAAAACTAAGAAAATAAGAAATAACAGTTTGGGAGAAAAGCTTGTAGAGTCGAATATTTTGGGCTTAGAAACTGTTCGACATTAGCTTGTTCATTGAACAGGTTGTTGAATGATGTAATTTGAATATAATTCTTGATGAAATAAAAACCGTACTTGCTTTTATGCTGGAAATGTTAACTTGTTTTAAAAGTTCGGCAGACTCATCAACTGATGATGTTATCCGCAGTAGATAAAAATGTAAACATTTGAAAAAAGCTTCAGTACTTTGTAAAATACGTTCAGATGGAGCCTGATACAAAAATAACGACGTAAAATTTGGAGCGGAATCGTTCTAATCATAGCAGTAACAAGGAAGTGCGAAATTCATAAAGTCGGAATCATCGCTACAAAAATGTAATATTTTAAATCTTTGAAAGTTTTCTAATGTTATTCTTGTTTCTATATGGCGTAATGAGAAATAATACTTCTGATCGGAGCCTTCCGTGATTGTTTCGGTGGCTGTTTTAAAAATCACAGTTTTTGCCCTGATTTACTTGTTGTCTACTCTCTGTAGTTTACTCTTAATTGTCATCATCTGATGATGAAGAAAAAAGCATTTGGAGAGAAAAGTCGCAACTGGTCTCGATTTTTTTTCGAATTATGCTCAAAGGTTGAATTTTATTGCATAATACGGAGCTGTTGAGCTACCTTTTATGTTAAACTGCCTTAAAAATCTAATGAAAGGGAGAAAAGATATATCACTAGATGCAGCGTTATTAGTCCTACGAGGATGATTTTGAGACCAATATTTTCAGGGTTGGCAAGTTCCAGCTTCACATATATCAGCCTCAATTCAATTTTATTACTTGAATGGCAATACTGCATCTGCGACTTGTCTCAGAAGATCGTCTGAAGAAAGGAAAATCCACGTTTATAGCATCTGCAAATTTAGAGAAACCTTTTGACAATATTGATAGGAATACACTCTTTTGGATGTGACAGGGATAAAACGCATGGAGTGGAAGATTGATTACATCTAGTCAAAAAAGAGAACAGTAGCTGAGAAGGGGGTGAGACAGGGCTGTGGCCTGTCCCTATCTGATATATGCCGTGAATAAGCAGTAAAGTAAACCAAGGAGAAATTTGAAAAAAGAATTAAAATTCGGTGGGAAAATTTTTATAAAAAGGTAATCTGTCATGGACGGCAAAACGACGTGGAAGATCAGTTGAAGGAGACGGTTAGTGACTTGAAAAATATGTTATAAAATGTACGTCAGCAAAAGTGAATCGAGGGTAACGGAATGTAAACAAATGTAATAAGATGGTGGTAGCAGCATTAGGTTAGGAAATTGAAACACTGAAAGTAATTGATGAGGATTGGTACCTGGACAGGAGAAAACTGATGATAGCCCAGCTATAGCAGATATCAAATGCTGACTATCAATGGCAAGAAAAGCGTTTCTAAACGAGAGAAATTTATAATATCAATAGTAGGAGCCTCGTATGGAAGTGAAACTTGGACGACGAAAGTTCACATAAGTCGAAAATAGAAGCTTTTGAGGTGTGGTGCTACAGTTAGATGGTATGCCTAAGATTAGATGTGACAACAGAAATTAATTGCACAATTTGACTAAAAAAAAGGGATCTTTGTGTCCAACGTTCCACAGATGGTTGTGGGACCTCGACTGTTCAGTACAGGATGTCAAATCGAACATTTTGCAGTCGTATGTATTTCGAAATTGTTATTTTATTGGACGACCAGTTTCGGCGATACATTAGCTCATCTTCAGGCCCCATGGCAGACGTGTAAAAAGATTCACACCTTTCGTCGGGTCAAAGTAGGGGCCCGCTTTCCAAGACCGCTTTTTGAGGCCATGATCACTTCAAAGTCACCTGCCGACAACAGTCGACAGGTGTTTGACATTCTGAAAAGAAAGTTTCGGGGATGGGACAGATTTTGAAACAAAAAGGAATAGTTAATTCCCTTATGGAGGGGTAAACAGTGTAGAGGGGACAACCGCCTGACTCCACTAAGCAAATCCAAATGGATGTAGGTTGCGGTAGTTATGCAGAGATGAAGAAGCTTGCACAGAATAGGGTAGTGTGGCGTGTTGCATGAAGCCAGTCTTCCCACTGAAGACCTCAACTTGAGCAAACACAAATTCATCCTGTTTAACAACCAACGTGCTTCGATGAAGTTTCTCAATCGTCAGTGGGCCCTTTCATCTTATTAAAATCACATAATAATGTTTATGTGGCTGTCTGACATCTGTAGTACAGACTATTTTTTAATTACGGCAACCACAGCTTAGATTATACATTGTTACTGTAAAGAAATCTTCAAATCTTCTCCAAAATAAAGAAATCCTTTCTAAAACTCGTGGTCGGGACGCGTTCAGCACGTATTAGTGCCTCTCAGCGATCTATTCTGCTGTATGACTGTCATAACAACCCACTGTAAAGGATACACAAGAGGGACTCCCAATAGCCTGGTGCAAGAACCTACCACCGAATGACCACTCCAAACTTCCTTCAGCAATGTTTTAGCACAGTTGGACTGGTAAGTGTCCAAAAAGCTTTTTGTTATCATTTCTTCCCGGTTAACAAGATTGCGCTTGCTGCCCCATTTTTCCCTATTTGTGCTCGCCTACGATCATTTAAAAAGAAAATCGGTTCATGTTTGTCTGTAGATGATTTACAAGAACTGTAGTTTTATGCACGCGGCGGAGGAGATGTTGTGTGTTCTAACTGCACTCCTCGCGGTCCGCATTTTAGCTCTACATTTAATGAGTCAACATTTTACTGCTTGAGTCAGTCACAACACAGTCTTGGGTGAGTGACATTTTTCACTAAACGGCGTCCATTACCACTGTTTCTGCTCTGTATGTTTTAATGTTCAGTGATTTGCTCTTGTTCCTTATGCATTTTTATTGGAGTATGAGTCTCCAATGCCACTGTTTTCGCCTTATATGCTCTTATTTGCAGTGGTTTTCTCTCGTTCCCCAGGTATTTTATTGACGCTTTCGACGTCCGTCTTAGAATAGTGCAAATTCCAAGTTTAGCCATTCGATGATTAGCCTTTTGAGGTTAGGCAATTAATCGATATACAACTTTAACGTTGGGACATGACATATTCTCTCTAGCCTTATGAAGTGAAAGGTTGTCAGTAAAAACCTGTTCCTTTTTCTCGCTGTTATATACCAGCAAATTTATAAAAGCACTTTTTGTATTCAATACAGATTATAACCTGAAGATGCACCTGTAATGGTCTAGAACAGGTTGTGTTGCCTAATGAAGGAACATGTATGGAGCAAATGAGGCCTTGAAGAATTTTCATTCATTTTTTTTAAGGATGTTTTAATATTGTTTTGGAGAATCAATGGGAATTTATTCATAGTACCAATTTGCAGTACAGTTGATATTTTGTTCTAGTATGTCATATTCTGTGGACTCTGCAATTTCATCCACTACAGGGAATTCACTTGCGACAGCTCGAGATAGAACCGTACCTCTATAATTATATGTTAAATCAGACACGGACAAGCCACAAGATGAAGAGGGGAACAGCTGTTCTGCCTAATATTTTTTACACGTTCACGATTTTTCCCAGCGATTTCTATTTTATTATCTTCGTATCTTAGAAGGTACTGAGATTGGAGATTGAAATCAGAGGGTGAGAAAGGGAATGACAACAAATGATCTAGAGTGCGGGCATGGAAGAAAGCAAAGAGGAGAAGGCAAGAACAGTCGTGTTTTACCGTGGTCGCCGTTTGTCCTAGGACGGCGCTCCCTTTTCCTAAGTCGGTGGCCAACACGAGCGGGGGCGGGCTTGGCCCGTGCTACTAGCCGTGCCGAAAACATGCGGCGGCGCGGTCCATTTCACTTGGCGTGGCGCCTCCGCCTCCACTCCACTTCTCCGGCATTCCTGCCGCCGCTCCATGTAACACAGGCGCCGCTGCACCGCCACGCACCTGCGTGTCGCATCGCTCGCTTCCCCCGCACAGATTTCGGAAAGCCTACGGGCCTTATCTGACTGCCCGGCTCTCCGCCTCTACGCCAACTCCTTGCGTCTCGCCTGCATCGCTACACCAGCATTTTTCCTGCTGGGCTGCGCATCACTCGAAGATTCCTCGAGATTCAAGTTCTTTTATCTGAGCGTGGCAGTGCTTCATGCCCTAAGTGCTAACTGCCAGAGGAAAAATATAAAATTTTACCATGTAAATCAGGGATGTCCAGCCTTTTAGCTTATGTATGTCGCCCTGGAAGGTGACGAGTATTTTTGTGCCGCCCATAATATAATTAACTCTAACAATAACCGCTGACACGGAGGAAAAAAAAGTGTCGACCAATGAGAGAATAGCACTGTGTGGCTGGAGTTTCAGACTGAAATTATTCAATTCGTGATAACTCTAGATTAACGGAATTTCATGGAATTTTTTTCCCCTGACGGATCGTGTGATAGATGCTCACTTCTTGGGCCGCATGCGGTCCACGGGCCGCGGGTTGGACACCCCTGATCTAGATGAACTAGACATGAAAGGAAAGTTGGAAAAACGCAGAAGCAAGCAATTTTGCGAACTAGATCAACTGCACATGCTAGGAAGGGACTACAAAAATTGTGCGTGGCACTGCAGTTTCTTGACGCTTATGTCATTTCAAGACCATAATATTTCCGCAGGGTCTTTTCCTCTGCTTTGAGTTTTATACTTCAGTGACTAACTTTCTTGTCAGACCTATTAACATAATACTGTGTTGTTCGTCGAAATGTTACCGCGGCTTCAGTTTTACACTAAGCTATGTGTTTTGCTGTAACTGCCGAGAGAGCTGATTCATAGCTCTAAAGAAAGCAAGGGTATACCAATCCAAAGTAGCAAGCTACCTAGTGGCTGACGATTTTTTCTCCATTTTCTCATACAATAATGCAATTATGATCGGAAAAGATAAGCAACGAGTGTGGCTTCGAAAGTACATAACTACGACGCTTTGAAAATGAGATACGCATGTGGCGGAAATTTTACAGCCTACAGCCCTAAACTATAAATTTTAAATGCATGGAATCAAGCGGTATAATCGTAATAGCCTTCATGATATAATGACTCTTTTTATTCTGTGGGCGACCGTTGATAAGTTACGTATATTTTAGAAAAAAACCTTACAGATAATTTTTACTTGCTAGCATCTTTTTGAGAGCCACGAAAAATTGTAAGCAACTATAATACCAGAAGTTATCTGCAAAAGTGTAATGGTCAGGTGATGTTTCATGACGTACCGTTTCATAGCGATATTTCTACTGACAATATGCCTACAGCGCAACAATAGCAACAACTTTGTTTCCTTAATATTACTGATTGCAAGAGTACCAGTACGTACTGTCATCACACTTTCGTAAACCACCTACCCGCCATGTAATTCTACGTCAGCAGTAAACTAGAAAAATTCCTTGTTAACTACTTTGTGAAAGCCTAAAACAAGGACTCTTCGGTATAGACATGTACGCAACGCATAGTTTTACTGATTCACGTTTTGGCGATATTAATTACATTTAAAAATGTAGTAGATGCAGTTGTCCACAAAAATTAGTTGCTATAAATATCAGTTATTATTAATTATGACAAAGCTGAAAAGCAACAAATTAAGATATAAACGTAATGTAATGTAAGTAAAAATGCTAAAATGTACTATGCCATATAAATATCTTGTTTTAAATTTTTATTCACATTTCAAATACGTGGTTTTAATCAAATTAATTATTTCATTAACTTATTTCTAAAAAAAGTACGACATTTGATTGTACAGTACTTCTCTTCACGACGCATATTGTCAGGTATGTTACTTTTAGTGTTAAGAATTATGGAAAAGTCAAACAGCATTCGTGAAAACAGAAACAACTGCAGTTGTGAGAAGTCTAAGAATATATTTTGCGTGCTTTTAAGGCTCCACAATTGTTATTGCCAAAAGACTTTGCTGTTTTAAAACAGTTAAGTCGCAAGGCTAAATTTACCGCCGTTGTAAATGGTTGACGTATTTTAATCTGGAAAAGTTCCTTATACGATCCAGCGAGGCTGTCTGTCGTCTAATAATGCTCTGTCAGGTAGTGTGAAAATAAATAATCCCCCAATTGCTACCAGTAAATTGCATTTTTTGGTAGAACACGCGTTCTCCGTAAGGCGTTGGCTATGAATTGCATTGTAATGGGAAAATACTTTTTCTAAAGTCGAAATATTGAAAATTTCATCAGCGACGTGATGCATAGAGTATTGTCGTATATACGTACTAATCGAACAGTTCACCGAAGAGCGTGTCCAGTAGTGTTGTCACTAGCATTTACGTCATTACTTGTTTTTCTGTTCCCCTGACGATTCTGGGACAGGACAGAAATGCTACAAAATTAACGTCGTTATTGTGCTTTATGTACCACCAATATTACCAATAAAATAGTATTACTAAACTATGCCACTAATGAGCTTAAAATGGCATTTGCGCCCTTACGAAACTAAGCGAAAAACCTGCCACTCTACCGCTGCTAGATCCATGCAAAAGCCTCAGAATTCCACAGTACTTTTTTACAGAAATTTACACAGGAAGCTAGTGACTGTGCAAAACAATTTCTTTCGTCTCCACTCAGCTTACCATACTTGTACTTTATAATGGATTTGTATAAAGATTATGTTTCCTTAAGTGGCGCGAAGAGACTGAGATATTTGTTTCAGAGTGTTTGTCTCCAGTCTTGGCGATATTTATTACGCGTGGTCGACGTCATAGAGAAGTCAATTGTGACTTATGTGGGCAGGCTAGAATCAGATTGCTTCTCTTGAACAATCGTATGCAGTCAATGTAATGTGTCAGAGATATAATTCCTGTCAAGTCACTGTTAGTGCTATGTCAGAGCAAATAATCTCAGCGTGACAAACAGTCTTTACAAACATTTCTCTAAATTCTATTTCACATAACGCACAAATTTACCGTATATTGGCGCCTAAGCACATTCAAGCTGTACGCGAATACGGAAGACAGCTTCTCTCTTTCGCACTTGCACGCTTCTTTCCCAGTACAGTTGTGATTTCCCATTAAGCACCGCTTTCTGCGTAGCTGAACAAGGCATCAGTAATTTTGTTTGTTCTAACACGACACTAAAACCTAAAATTTGCTCACAATGCCTGTCTGGAGATTCCTTCAGCACTCTACGATGGTTACCAGAGTTTCGTTGTACCGGTTCAGACTACTGACAAAGTGAAACAGTTTCTGTAGCTACTGCTGTAATGACAGCCACACAGATTAGTAAAGGCAACATTTTTAGTCTTTCTACATTATCTTTTTCAAATTTTGGATGAAACAGCGGTAAATCACAGACGCGCTTACGGCTACGATAAGCTGCCTCATTCGTTTCTGCTAAGTGCGACATATATCAGTACTTGCTGCTAAGTGCGACATATATCAGTACTTGAGAGATGACAGCGATGGAAAAATAAGAGCTTTCTCCTATCACTACTGCGTACAGTGTTTACTATAATTAAGGATTAATTTCTGTTGTCGGTACAATGGCAAAAATAAAAAAAGTGTCAAATTGTATTTTAGATGGTTGCTACTGCTTTATATCGCATCGCGGACGATTTATACCGAAAGTGAGTGATATCTTAAGGGTCTTAGCAATTTGAAGTTGATAGAGACGCGACGAAGTCTACCACACATTGTGATTATTTCTTCTTTTTCGTCCGGTCCAGCAGTAACTTCACATAACAGTAATGCTCGGCCAGCGTTCATAGGAATCCGCCAGTACCTTGACTGGACCTATCAGGTGTAGTACTGATACAAAGTACTGACAATGTAAACGGTTTGTGTGGCTATTGTTGTAATGACATCCAGATGGCAGATTCATAATGACAACATTTGCAGGCTCTCTACTCGATTTGTATTTAATTATGGATAACGTAGCTGTGAATCATACGCGCTAGCGGTTGCGAAAAGCTGCCTCTTCGTCTCGTTTCTGTGCGACATACATACAGTAATTGAGAGATGACAACGAGGAAAAATTAAGAAATTCGTCCTGAGACCACTGTGTGCAGGGTTTGCTGTAATTAAGGTCTGAATTCTATTTTCGCTACAGTGGCAAAAGTATACAAAGTGTCAGATTGCATTTTAGATGGTTGCTACGCTTTTGTATCGTATCGCGGACGATGAAAGTGAATGATACCTTAAGGGTCTTATCCATTTCACGTTGATAGAGATGTGATCTGTCACACATGGTGATTATTTCTTCTTTCTCGTCCAGTGTACCGATAATTTCACGTAACAGAGTATTCCTCGGCCAGGGTCCACCGGAGTCTGCCGGTAGCTTTTGACATTGGCCCTATACGGCGCAGTTGTCGCGTATCGCCGGTGTTTCGAACGCCTGGAGCGGGGTCGCCGCGAGGCCCGGGGTTTTTGGCGGCAGCTGGAGCCGTGTTAATTCGGAGCGGCGACAAGAGATGGATGAGGAGCGCCCGCCACAAAGACAGCGGCTGACACCTGATTGGCAGGCGGGCGCGACTGATGGATGGACACGTGCGGCGCTTATCTGGTGCGGCCTTTTGTCCACGAGGGCCTCCAATTTCACGGCGCGCGTCTTCTCTGGGGGCGAGCAAACAGCCGCCTTCCCGGAACCGACGACTGGAATGCGTCGCGACCCGCACTAAGTTCTCCGAGTGGCAGGAACAGACCAACTAACAAGGCACTCGCCTGCTCTATTCCACGCCGTGGCCTCCTCAGAAAACGGCAATATTCAACGCGGCAGAAGTGCCATTCAGGACGACACGGGAACGAAATAACCATTGTCACCCTCCTCTCCAAACTGAAAGGAAAAAGAACGCGATAATGTTACTTGTTCAAAGACTAGAGCATTATTGGCGGTATCTACGTTATCTTGAAGAGGCAGTCTTCGTGATACAACACAGGAATGCGTTTCATGAGGTAAATTATACAGCGATTTGACTGTAGAAAAAGTTGCTGGTAAAGGTATTTATTCCTCAGCAGAAGACGAACTGTACATCAGCGTAAAATATGAATACCAGAAATTAAAAAAAAAATCCTGTTTCTTCCAATAATAATCGCTTCAGTTTATTTGGCAATGCCAATCTGGAGATTCCTTCAGCACTCTACAATAGTTCCCAGAGTTTCGTTGTACCGGTTCAGAGTACTGACAATATGAAACAGTTTCTGTAGCTACTGCTGTAATGACACAGGAATGCACAGTAGTGGGTAAAAAATATGCGTTTCATGAGGTAAATTATACAGCGATTTGACTGTACAAAAAGTTGCTGGTAAAGGTATTTATTCCGCAGCAGAAGACGAACTGCACATCAGCGTGAAAGATAAATACCAGAAATTAAAAAAAAGAAAATCCTGTCTCTTCCAACAATAATCGCTACAGTTTATTTGGCAATGCACTGTGATGGACTCGAGGAAACTAACGATGCTAAAACTCTTGATCTCTTTGATAGGGCACAAAACTAATATGCAATGACTCGCAGTAAATATAAGCACCAGGAGAAAAGCAAAGATTCATCTGGAAAGCGGAATCATGTATACATTGCGACTTTTTCTTGTGCTCTCAAGAAAACTTAACAGTTCTCAATAAAGTACGTCTCAGTCCACAATGTAGGTATGATCTGCCTGGAAATATTTTAGGACGCGATAAAATGAAAAGCAGAAGAAAAAAACTGGTTGAAGTGCTCAGGCATGAAAAGACGACTGTTTCAGCAGTGACAGAAAACTGAAATTTCACAGAGATTCACTGGCCCGATGTTGTCACAGGTGTTGGCCTAAAATGCGACAGATGTTGACGGTGTAAGGAAATTCACGAACAGTTTGGGGCTTTATCTGCAAGTATTTGCGTCCTTAAAGGAGGAAAGGGTGGCGAAAATTTATTTAGTGCGGAAATGAGATTTGGTACATAGTCGTGACGATTTCTTTAGCTACACACGTTCGAGAACTTGTTTGGAATTTCCTCCTAAACTATGTTTGTATTACAACGTATACAGATAGAGGAGGTGGTGCGGTTACCAAAATTACCTACGAAACCCACGTGGTAAGCTTGAGATGACGTACAAACATGAAGGGAGAAGGTTCATGACACTTTTTATTTTTGTTTTACTCACACCACGAGGGCGATCACGTAGATTCCAATACCTACAGTAAAAAGTAAGATTTTTCCAGAAATATTTTGGTATAAACAAAGGTAAGGTTGCCAATACTGAAACACGACGGAATACGAAATGGGCAAATACATCTGTTTTATTTCCTTTTTTTGCTTTTTTTAAGGTAAGACTTAAATTGGCAAGATTATTAAAATTTTTGGGATGCTCTAGGATGTAGTAGGAGCGAAAGAACTTCAACAAAAGAGGACTGGCGAACATTTGCCTTTTTTTTGCCGGGAAAAGAGTCCGTGCTCACGACGCTGGTTGTGTATCGTAGCTACAGAAAAGCAAAATGCCTTCTGTACAGTGAAACCGTCTCACGTGGCGCGGTTTATTCTGTCGCACTCACACAACGTAAATTTCCGTGTCGTTGCGATTATTGCCACGTTTACCTAAGAAAGAAAGTCGTCACGCGTTTTGCATTGGATTAGGGGTTATCTGCTTAAGATCGCCGACGGTAATCGGCAGTTTACGGCAAAGCGAAGCGTTCCATTCCCGACTTTAATTTTTGCTGTTTGACTAAAACTAATAAGCATATCGCGAGAGCTGCTAGGCATGTTGGGGCGGAATTGACAATATTGCTAAAATTATTAGTAAGTCAGAAAAACAACGATGTAGAAAGATTTCGCCTGTGAACTGTAGAGGCGCATTTTTATAGTTCTTTTTTGTTTGCTTGAAAACGGGAGTATATTCACGATGCTGATTATAAATCTCAGTAGCTACAAATAAGCAAAATGTCTGTCTATAGTAAAGCGGCTGATGTACTACAATTTATTCTGGCCGGTTTCGCACAGCCTAAAATTCTTGGTTGTCGCGGTTATCAAAATGATTGCAATGACGCGTATATCGAATAGACAACGATGTCACGAGGGTTGTGTTGAATTAGGGTTAATTGCGTTACGCAATCCATCACCCTTGCACCTTTTTAGTTTACTGATATGAACTTAGTATATATCAAAATAATTGTCTAAGACTTCTCCATTATCTAATATATGTTTTCTGGAATTTACCTTGCTGTTTCAGTTTTTATGACGATAAGTGCGTTAAATATGGCGCAAACGTAAACGTTAGGTTACGCTACCGGTCTATCTGTTACAACAACCTAAGTTTGGCGATCGCATTCGTTGGCTTTGCCAACTCAAAAGTCAGAGCTAACGTAAGTATCGGGCTATGCTACAGACGAGATTGTCATCACAACCGAGATTTCAGGGGGGATCCAATATCAGTATCAACCTTCTAGCCAAAACGATGGCAGTGATAGGCAGCAACAGAAAAGCGAAGCGGTCTCCGAAAGTAGAACCGGTATTTTTTTTGTTTGCGAAACGTATCCACTCAGTAAAACTACATCGCGTAGCTGGTTGGTTTCATACGATCTAAAATTCTAGGTTGTGGCAGCTGCAGAAAGCTTTGCAGCGCGACAGACGTCCAATAATCAACGACATTACGGGACTTGCTTGTCAGCGGTATACAGAAAACCGAAGAGGTCTTCAGCAAGTAAATTGCTCCGTACTCGAATTTATTTTTAGGAATTTGATGGAAACTGAAGAGCGTGTGTAGTGGAGGGCTGGGTAAACGTTAGAAGACGGTAAAGACCGGTCTTTCTTTGGCGTCACATTCGTTGGCTTCGTTAACTCACAAGTCAGAGCTAATCTAGATCTCGGGCTATGCTACATATCAGACTATCACCACAACCGAGATTTGAGGGGGATCAAATATCGCACTCCAGCCAAAACGACGGCTGTCATGCAGCTACAGAAAAGCGAAGCGGCCTCCGAAACCGAGAGTACTTTGCTGACTGTATATCGCTGGCAACAGTCATGCAAAATGCGTTTACACAGTAAAACTGCCTCACATCGCACGTTTTACACTGGCCGGTTTCGTACAATCTAAAATTCTAGGTTGTCACGCTACTGAAAGCTTTGCAGTGCCACAGATGCCCAATAAGAGACGATATCACGCGGTTTGCTTGAAAACTACAAAGGTGGTCAGCGGTCTACAGAAAATCGAAGCAGTCTACAACAAGTGAATCGCTCAGTATCCGAATTTACGGAAACTGGAGGGCGTGTATAGTGGAGCGCTGGTAAGCATGTGGCGTGTGGCGTGGCGTTATCGCCGGCGCTGCGCCGCGTCTCCACGTGAGCGGCGGTCCGCACGTGTGCGCGCGCGCTACATTGCATCGACCTGCGCGACCTACAGCTCCCAGCCATGTGCTCGGCGCGCGACAACAAAAGGGCCCGCCCGGTTCTCCCCCGTGGCCCCGTCACTCAAGTGTCACTCACAGCACAAAGAGGAAGCCGGCGGGCGCGCCGCGCCGGGCCGGCGCAAAAATCGAAACTCCGCGCCGGGGAAGGAACACAGGGCCGCGTACTTACATTTCATGCGTTTCGGACAGTCCTGCTTCCTCCTCGGCATGGCTGCAGCGGCGGCGACGACGACGACCTCCGGCACTCGGGCAGCTGACGGCTGTCGGCGAGCCAGTTGTGACGGCAAGTGTCAGTTTCAGCAGCGCTTCATCACCATGACGACGGACGCCCGCGACAAACACTGAGCTGTGTAATTACTCTTCCACTCTCCCCTACACTTTTCGTTTCTCTCTCTCTCTCTCTCTCGCTCTATTTTTGCCCCTTTTCCCTGCCTCTCCTCTAGTTTTCACCGATTTGTCATAGTGACGCCACACATCACGCGTCGCTTCTCACTCGCGCGGGGAAACCCCCCCACTCCGCAGAGAGCGCGGCACGCAACAATCACATTAAAGCACAGAGCGCGCCGGTGGTGGTGGTAGTAGCTCCTCCTCGGTCACCTGCGCGCCGACAACTGAGCGGCGTGGCGTGGCGACGCAACGCTGGCCGGCTGTGGCGGCGGCGGCGGTGGCGACGGCGGGGCGAAGCGGTCAGCCAGCCTCGACAGACACTGACTGACTGACTGACACGGCTCCGCTACAGTAGACAGGCGGCCGGCGGGCGGACAGATAGACCCAGGCCGGCCGACCGGGCGGCGCAATCACCAGCCACTCCGTAGTCCGCGCGCGCGCTGTCTCTCTCTCTCTCCCTCCCCCTTTCTTTCTCTCTTTCTCACTCGCACGCCCTCCCCTCTCCCTCTCTCTCACTCTCGACACCTTCCCCCCTCTCTCGCTCACTTCGTGCTCCCTCACGCTCCGCGCGGCTCCCGCTGTCAACTCCTCGTCACCGAGTATTCCGAAAATCTAAACGTCGTCGCGTAGCAAACACCGCCACCGCGCGCTGCCGCGGTGCGAGTAACCTCATGGGTCTGCTGGTGACGTCACGCGTGCTGGGCGGAGCTTGCGCCAGTCACCGCCCATCCCTTCCCCTCCGCTCCCCTCCACTGCGCGGCCAGTCCATTCGATCACAGCGAGAGGGGGTTAATACAGTGCTACGAGAAGCATTTCCCCGAGTTTTTCCTGACCTCGAAATCACAGGTAAGTGATACTACATTATTTCTGGTGTCACAGTGATCGCAGTTAGCGTATTTCCTCCCTGTGAATCTTTCTGCTGCTGACATACGTCGTGTGAAACGTTACTCGTGTCATTTCACTCGCTAGCGGGCGTCCATGTTGGGCACCGTATATTGCTCCGCAAGCGAAACAGATAGCTTCTGATAACCGGTGTTTATCATTTATTCCGACAACACCAGATCATCAACTCAGTTCAATTTTTGCTCGTTTGCCTTGAAAGACGACGTTATCTCTTTTTACTAAGCAGTTAGAGGCAACATAACCTCAACTCGTAGCAGCCTGGGTTGGTCGGAGCGGCGGTAGGCGGCGCTGAGAATACCCGAGCTCCCGCTCGCGAGGCTAGCGCTAAGATTTATGTTGTGTTTGCCGCGCCCGGTGCCAGGTGGCAGCAGCGTCCGAGACAGAAGAACATTTAGAGGCGGGCCCGGGCCAATAGCGGCGCGACGCTCCAGCGGTGCATTGATTGGCGCACGTTTGGATTACGATTGCCTTTTTTTTGTTAAGTGCACATGTGTTTTACTGTCACAACAATACACATCTTTCACCAGTATGATTACGATACTGTAGCGAAAGAAATAATTCGTGAATGTCGGAACTGACGTAGTTTCATGTGTAAAAAAAGTGTGAAAGTTACTATAAATGTGCTTTTAAGCGAAGTGACATTAATAGTGAGCACGGTGTCGAACTTGTTGGACAGTTTCCGAGCATTTCTTCAGTTCTTGTCATTCAGATACTGTTTTCCGTGTGCGATCGGAATGACGTGATCGTTTTTGCGTGTTATTCATATGGTGTATTTTGTAATGTTTTTATTTTCGTTGTCTCTAGTTGTTTAAAATGCGTCTTTACCAGGGTTTAGTAATCTGTAGCTTCGGAGTTAATATTTTCGTCACACACGAAATCACTGCAATAATTAAAATCTCTCTTTTTAAGAAAAGTGTATCACGCTGCGTCTATTTGCATTATTTTTGTGTATTAGTACGTTTGAAAATATCCGCTACTAAGAATATTTGACTTTGAAACAGCTTTACCACAATTAAGAAATAAATTAGAATTTATAGTTTCGCGCAGCATCTTCACGTGAGCAAACTTTATACCAGTAATAATTTTGTTTTGTTTTAAGAAACTTTCATAGAACAAAGCGGGTTATGAATCAGATTATTTGTCATGCGTTGCAGTGTTCATCGCATTATTTCGTGTTGAAACTGTTTGCATTTTTAATATATCATGATTAGTTACGCTTCATAGTCATTCTCACATTTTAAACGTATGGGGTTTTCCTTTCCTAAAGTTTTTCTTTAAATTTGGATACCAATAGACGTCTTGTCAGAATCCTTAACGTGTCATAAATTTAGAAGCATTGCCAACATGCGATAATCGAAACCAAAATATTCAGAGAATGAACCAGTCCATTGTTTGTGAATTATGTTGGTTGATCTTACACAGTATAACGTACGGCCAAGAATAAATTCTTTGTTACGGCCTATTTTCCCAAAACCACATGCTCGTGCATGGTCCTTGGTTAGTACTTAGACCTTCACGAAAAGAAGTTCTTTCACTGTAAAAAATAAATAACAACATAGCCCGTCAACAAGGCAGGTGAAGTTTTTCTTGGGATATTTTGTGGTGAATCACGTACAAATGTGGTTATTAACGTCTTCTGTGAGAACAAACATCTCAAATTGTGGTGTATATTTATGCAGGATAATCTTGTGGATCAACTGTCAAAATTTTATCAACGGAACGCGACACTGGTCACGTGTGGAGCGCTTGCGTTGAAATTTATATTCTAAGGCTCATAGGAAAGATCTTAATTTTTCTTTGCGAACTCTGATTTTTGCCGTTAGCTTCTTTTGAATTGTAATGTGTTCCTTTTGTTGCCAAACCAAAGGACGTGATTGAAAACTTTAGTATAAAATCTGATGCAGCTCGCTAATTATTATATTTTTTTGTTTGTGTGTTACATTGTCTCCCAGTAAGGAAACTGAAGCTTTTTCTCAACAGTGCTTTCAATAGAGAGCGCTTGCACACGCATTTCTATTTCTCAGAAAACTAGACTCTACGCGCTTTCTCTCCTTAAATTTTTCTAAATGGTGTGGTTGTGTTACAACAAATGTTGCAGATAATTATAACTGCTACTAGACTGTTGTCGAACAGTTTTACGCTGGAGGTGGAAATAAAAATATTGAAACAATTTACCGTCTGCATCGAGACCACGCTTGGAGTGAATGATTACTTCAATCGGTGGAGTTCTTTGCTTCTCAACAGGGGAAGAGCACCACATAGTTGACACTGGAAGAGTGTGTATGATACACAGATACAATGTTGGTGACAACTCTCAGCAGTCGTATACACAGGGCGATTTTTACTTTTCTAAGTAAGCATCGGTTGAATTTTCTTAGTGCAGTATTGCACAGAGAGAATGTTGGGTTATCCGAATTACACAAATATATCTCCTGTGCTGCTTGAATCATATCTTGGCACCGTCATCGGGCATGAACAGCAAACCAGATGCCTTTCATACCAGAAAAGCAGGTATTTTTAGTGGTAAGAAAATAGGGTCGTTTGCCTCTCTGAAGGCTCCTCCAGAGAAGTCATAATAGTATTACACGCGGAATGTATAGCCTTCCTTTTGGTGTTAAGTATTTACTGCTGAATTAGTGTACATGGGCTGCACGACGAAAACAAATTCACAAATTTATCACTTTAACGGGAATATTATAACATTATACGGTGCTACAGAAATGACAGCTGTGCAGTAAACAGCTAAAATAAATCCAGTTTTTTGTTTACAACGTCGACGTTTTGAAATAACGATTTCTACTGGGAGGCTGTGTCCGAATTCTTCCATTACAAATGATTCAACATCTGCATAATTCATTTTGATAATGATAAAAAAGAGAATCAGTGAATTTAAACTTGAACTGCCAAGTATTTATCCCGCTGCTTATCGTGAAGTCGATGTTCGTCAACAGTTCGGAAGCATTACTATATTGCTTGCAAAGGGAAACAATTGATACCACTGAGCATTTTATTTTTCACGACTGCGGCAACATTTTTGTTTTCGGTTTGAAATTTGTGGCATCAGTTTCCTGTAATTCCAAAATAAAATAATATGATTTCTCATTGTTTGAATATGTCGACAAAAATTGCTCTGTACCAGGTTTCAGAAAACATGTCTGTGAAGAAGAAGTAAGCTTCCACTAAGATAATTTTGCATGCAGCTACTTCAATAAGCGGGGAGGAAAATATTAAAGGTCTTCGATTTGTTAGTTCTGATTTCTGTGCTTTAAATTAAATTGGAAGAACAAAACATCATCAATAGACTTTTTGTGTCAGAAGTGTACAGTAACAATGCAAATCATTGGGACAAATTGAAGAGACCGACTTCGTCGACGAATACCGACATAATTACGATAAAAATACACTGTTTTGCGAAGAGATTGCTCTAGACGTAAGCACGTTTATATGAATGTAGTGCGTGACTTTAACCCGTAATTGTTTAGTGAGAATAGAAACAATAACCAATACAGTCGCCGTATCTTTTATTCATACTGTGTTTCGAATCCATGCTCCATTGTCAAGCCATCATAAGTATACGTAGCAGCATGTAACAGAAGCGGACGACGATGAATAGAATTCTACTTTCATGATCTGTCGACGCACTATCAATACAAAGCGATATCAAAATTATTTTTATCTCAGTAATAAGCACGAGTCTTACGATGAAATATTTTATTCAGTGTAGTACACACTTTCAAATTTATGATTGGAAACCCCAGATCTTTATCAGCATTCCGTCGACAGGAGGATTGTTTTTCACTATTCATTTCACGCTACAAACCACCTCGCTGTTATTTTAACGCTAAGTGTGTTTGAGCAAAGGAGGTTATAAAACCGGAATTCATCGCTGGACAGTATTTCTAGGAATTCACCAACTATACTTTTATGTGGTGAGAGGTACCTGTTGGACAAATTCTATAAGACCATCGTCCGTTTTTGCGATCGACGTACTGTTTTCCTTATATGCATATTTTTTGCGTGGGTGGGGGGGGGGGG
This sequence comes from Schistocerca americana, assembly GCF_021461395.2. Taxonomy (NCBI): domain Eukaryota; kingdom Metazoa; phylum Arthropoda; class Insecta; order Orthoptera; family Acrididae; genus Schistocerca; species Schistocerca americana. The sequence goes on along the minus strand of NC_060119.1, from coordinate 239,557,350 downwards.
GGGGGGGGGAGATGCGAGGCACATGCCTTGCAGGAGCTATGAACTGGTACCGATGCCTTGTGAATCCTTATCTTACAGTACAGACTGGAATGCAGTCCTGTCTTCACAGACCTAATTCAGTTGTTATATTTAACAGTCGATCAATGAAGAATGGAATGACAACTTAGGTTACATACCAGTTCCGATACTTGCCTAAGTTATTTAATGTTTAAGCTAGGCTCAGGCCGAATCTTCTGCTCCAGATTTTAGCAAGTCTTCACTGTTCAATTCATAACAGAAACTCTCCATCTAGAATTGGCATTGGAAATAAATTGTGCTAATACACAGTCTCATATCTGGTCTTACTAATAATAAAATACATAACTGCCTTACGCTCTACGCTGTTGTGCGCTGTATTTTTCCAAACCAAATGTTGTTCTTCTGATTTTCAGTCCGAATACTGATTTGATGCAGCTGTAGACGCCAGGCTATTCAGTGCAAGTCTCCTGCATAGCCCGGTGCAACCGAGATCAACTTGACCTTCTTACTGTAGTAAAGCGTTGGTCTGCCTCTGGTATTTTTACCCGCTCCCCCACACTTTCCTCCATACTTCCTACCATCTATTCTTTGACGCATCAGTATGTATCCTATCAACCGATCCATTATTTTAGTGAAGCTGTGCCATAAATTTATTTTCTCCTCAACTCTATTCAGTAGCTCTTTAATTAGTTATCCGATCTCCCCTCCTAATCTTCAGCATACACCTGTGTCACCGTGTTTAAAACACTGTATTTTCATCCAGTCTGTTTTGTTTGTAGCCGAGGTTTCACTTTTGCTTAAGGTACATTATAGACAAACACTTACAGGAAAGACTTTCTAACACTTAAATTTATGTTATTTAATTCTTTGGAATGTTGTACTGGAAACGTCAATAATTGTTCAAATGGTTGTTTTGAAACTGACAAATATTTATTTCATTTGGAAAAGTATTCTTACTACTGTCAGCCTCCATTTTTCTTCTGGTATTGTCATTTTATTTTGCTGCCCAAATGCCGGCCGCGGTGGCCGAGCGGTTCTAGGCGCTTCAGTCTGGAACCGCGTGACTGCTACGGTCGCAGGTTCGAATCCTGCCTCGGGCATGGATGTGTGTGATGTTCTTAGGTTAGGTTAGTTAGGTTCAAGTAGTTCTAAGTTCTAGGGGACTGATGGCCTCAGAGCCATTTGAGCCATTTGCTCCCCAAATAGCAGTACTTGTCTTCTACTTCCAGTGTCTCATTTCCTAATTTAATTTCCTCAGCACTGTCCGATTTAGCTCGAATATATTTCATTACCTTTATTTTATTGAAATTCATCTTATTACCTCCTTTCAAGACTCTCACCATTCCGTTCAACTGACTCCCTAAATCTTTCGCGGCCACTGACAGAATTTCAGTGTCATCGCTAAACTAGGATTTTTTTTCTCCTTGAACTTTAATCCCCCTTCCAAACTGCTCCTTAGCCTCCATTACTGCTCTCTTTCATGTTCTTCGCATCTTATATCCGCAGTTCGGTTTCTGCACAAGTAGACACCGTTCCGCCCTCTGTATTTCATCTTTACTACCCTTAGGATTTCAAAGAGTGTGTTGCAGTCATCGTAGATAAAAATTCTCTTAATTTAGAAATGCTGTAAATGTAAGTGTGTAATTCTCTGCCTCGTGATGACTGGGAGTTGTGTGATGTCCTTAGGTTAGTTAGGTTTAAGTAGTTCTAAGTTCTAGGGGACTGATGACCATAGATGATAAGTCCCATAGTGCTCAAAGCCATTTGAACCATTTTGTAAGTGTGTAAGATAAGTCGGAGTCAGTATTGTCTTACGTGTTACTACATTTCTACGGAATACAAACAAATTTTTACTGAGATCGGTTTCTGTTAGTTTTACCACTCGTCTGCAAAGAATTTGTGTCAGTGTTTCGCAACCATGGTGTATTAAATTGACGGTTCAGTAACATTCACACTTGCCAGTACCTGGCTTTTTTGGAATTTGTGCTATTACATTCTTGTTGAAGTCTTAAGCTATTTCTCAAGCTCAAGTATTTATGGTGTTAGTTTGCCATATTCTGGGACCCTGAGTCACTTGAATGCAACTCACTACCATCTGCGCATTTCACTTACATTGCATATCTCAGCACCTTTTTCTGAAACCATCTGTCCGGTTTGCGCCGGTACTACTGCTGTTGTTTTTGACATAACATTTTTGTAGGTTTAAGCTGTTTATTACATTTTCTCTCCGCAGCGTGTGGAAGGCTTTCCGTATTAGTACTGTAATTCAGTCAGACTGAAGTTGGATGGCATGGAGTTAAGGAAAATTCCAGCTTTGTAAGCTTATCTATTTAATTCTACCATACCGGTCACATCCAGTCATTCCTTGATTTATTTACTCTTATTTGTTTTCAGTAACTGTTGTAGCATTTTAGCCCTCGCAAACAGGTGCCCTCCTGGTGACTGTCTTTTCTAAATTGCAGTATCAGTCACAACTGCCCCTTCCCATTCACCCAACTTGTCGTATTTCCAGCTGCCACTCTCGTTTTCATGCCCTGCTGGGACAGCAGAGAGGCACGTAATTAACTGGCATTAAGGTAGGTTCCGGTTAGCTTTTTTTAGTGGGAGTTTTGAGGAAACACGCTATATGCACCTCGCAAAAAGTGTCTGCACTGCGTGATTGGCAGGGATTGTCATGACGCGCAGTCGCGCCGTGCATACTATCTTCTGCCCGCCACTAGAGGCCGGATTCCCACGTGAGGGAGATGTTCACTGCAGGACGTATGTTTACATTTAATTTTGGAGTAATCACGTTAAGACATCTTGAATGTTCAGTTTTCAAACATGCGCGTTATTTGGTTCTTCATCAAACGCTTAAACATGCGGGTGGCGTGTATAGTAAACGTTTGATATATATCGCAAGTGATTTTCGGCACGTTTTGATACTACTCCTTATCGAATGATGCTTAACTGAGCTTTTACGTTTAATACTAACTTGATGAGAAGGGACTACCTAAAGAAGACTGACTAATACAACTGTTTTCTTCTTCTTCCCATTAATCGATGACATTCAATTATCAAGAGAGATAACTCTGTAGTCTGCTCATTGAGTTTAAATCCCATTTTGCCTTTCTGACTAAACACAGCCCGACTTCTACTGATAAAATTTCGGCGGTAGTATAGGGATATTTTCTGAATATTTTGATATATGGGACCCGTTGTCTCTGGTGACTCGTTACAAAGTAATAATGTATGGTCAAATTATGATTTATTGGGTCTTCTACCCCAGTTACATAAATTTCTGTGAGAATACCTTCGAAACAGTTAAAAAGCCTGTAATATGCAGTTACCGTAACATACGACACAAAATACAGAGGCCCCATCTCGTGGTCGTGCGGTAGCGTTCTCGCTTCCCGCGCCCGGGTTCCCGGGTTCGATTCCCGGCGGGGTCAGGGATTTTCTCTGCCTCGTGATGGCTGGGTGTTGTGTGCTGTCCTTAGGTTAGTTAGGTTTAAGTAGTTCTAAGTTCTAGGGGACTTATGACCACAGCAGTTGAGTCCCATAGTGCTCAGAGCCATTTTTTTTGAAAATACAGAGTAATGCAACAACCTACAGGCGAAACACACACACTTTTATCACAGGATGTTCAATCAGCACCGCAACTGTGCAGTACAGTCGAGACAAATGCAGACCGGTTCCCTTAGAAATATTGTTCACCAGTTGACCTGTCCATACTGCCATTCGCTTGTCTGATGAGTTAGAGACCCCTATTTGTCTCGAAGGATCGCATCTATTTACATCCATACATTTTATCTAACACGCGGGGTCGCGAAAATGATTTCATGGTAGGGTTATGATTATACGAGGGTTGGAACTTTAATAGTGGCAAATATTTATTTACAGCTCGTACAAAATATATGTGTTTCAAAGTTTTACTGACCTTCAGAGCAGTCACCAGCAATGTGCATAACCCGTTGCCAGCGATGTGGAAGTCGTAGGATGCTCTTAGCAGTGCCAGTTGTGTTGACAGTTCGAGCGGCGCGGTCTATTGCCTGACGTATTTGTAGCAGTTCTGAAGCGAATGCCGTGAAGCGTTTCCTTCAGTTTAGAAATCGAGTTGAGCTCATGAGGGCTTAAGTCAGGGGAGTGCAGTCGGTGGCATAGCACTTAGCAGCCCTGTCAGTCAAACAAATCAGTAACAGCTTGCACTGTACGTGCTTGAGCGTTGTCCTGCAAAATGATGGTCAGGTCCTGCAGAAAGTGTCATCACTTCTGTCTCTAAACTGTTCATTTATGCAACACAACCTACGACCAGCTTAGAGACAGAAGCGATGACACTTCCTGCAGGACCTGACCACCATTTTGCAGGACAATGCTCAAGCACGTACAGTGCAAACTGTTACTGATTTGTTTGACTGATGGTGCTGCTAAGTGTTATACTACCTACTGAACTCCCCTGACTCAAGCCCTCGTAAGTTCAACTCGATTTCTAAACTGAAGGAAACACTTCACGGCATTCGCTTCGGACCTGCTACAAATTCGTCAGGCAATAGACCGCGCCGCTCGAATTGTCAACACGACTGGCACTGCGAAGAGTAGCCTACGACTTCCACATCTCTTACAACAGGTTATACACAATGCTGGTGACTACTTTGAAGGTCAGTAAAACTTTGAAACACTTATCTATGTTGTACGAGCTGTAAATAAATAGTTACCACTAGTTAAGTTCCAACCCTCTTATATACCTGACATTGTATCGGCTTGTGGCGATTTGCGGTAGTGTGGACTCTGAATAAACTTTCAAACGCCAAGATCGCTAATAAGGCATTTATTAGGCCTAGATAACCGGTTTCGGCAAGGCTATTTCGCCGTCTTTGGATCTTATGTTTTATAACATACATCATTTTTTTCATTGGCACCTCAAGTGGTGTTACAACACGCTCACACGTGTCAGTGTATTAAATTTGCGTTTGACAAGCCGATCTCTAGTGACGTGTATACGTCGTGTAATACACCTGCAGCACAGATGCAAAAGATGATGTAGTCTTATAAAACATTAAGACCCGAAGATGGTAGTATAGTCTTCCCGAAACCGGTTATCGAAGTCTAATAAATAAATTCTTTAATACCGATCCTTGCATTTGAAAGTTCCTTCAGACTCCATACGGTCGTGAGTGTTGCGTACTGTGTTGCTTATTGCTTCATTTGCAGAATATGAAATATGCTGGTTGGGGTCATTTTGGGAAATTTTGCTGTGGGGTCTGATTTACTGATTCCATTGTTATGCTTGAGCTTCAGAGGACGGTAAGGGAGTTGTGTTGAAAATTTTTCGTCGCTATGCCTAAATGATATGAGGGATTTTGTCAATGTTTACTGTTTTTCATTGCTGTCAACGTACAACTAATGCTTCAGGAAAAACAAAACCAGTTGCAGAACTGAGCTGTACCGAATGAACGCGTGAGGTCGAAGAGTAAAGTGACTGGAACAAACTGGTGGTTAAACAAGACACACAGCGTTTACAGTCGACACTTCTACTGTTGTGTGGATATTTTCAGCGCAGTACGCTTACAAAAGTAAATGGGGTTCAGAATGTTCAAATATGTGTGAAATCTTATGGGACTTAACTGATAAGGTCATCAGTCCCTAAGCTTACACACTACTTAACCTAAATTATCCTAAGGACAAACACACACACACATGCCCGAGGGAGGACTCGAACCTCCACCGGGACCAGCCGCACAGTCCATGACTGCAGCGCCTTAGACCGCGCGGCGGTAAATGGGGTAAGAGATCAAAGGAAATGCAATGGCTCAGAAACAAGCTGCAGGAGACACGTCTTCCTTATGCTAAAATACTCTGAAGATACCACTGAACAACCTCTGAAATTGTATTGGTGGAGTCCGGGCCACACACAAGACCTGTACGTACAAAACAACACATGTACAATAACACGTACCGAAAACAAACAGAATAGATACAAAGTGAAACACCAAAATAGTTCACGTCAGTATTGCGTACCAGTTTCGGTGAAGGTCGTGCATGTAGCTTCCCGTCAGTTGAGCTATGGAAATGCCCCCCCCCCCCCCCCCCCCCCCATGGCGGCGCTAGAAATTACTTTTATGAAGCAAAAAATATTTTTAGCTAAAGCATCGAATAAAATTCTACAGTCCTCCAACGAAAACTTATCGATCCATTATCTTACATCTATTGGGACTATGCTGGTGAGATAGCTATCGACGGGAAAATGCATCAGGTAACAGCAAGTAATTTGAGTAGACATATGCAATGTCAATAATCGGTCTTGTACTGTCAGTCTCAGTGAGGTAAATGTTTAATAAACAAATGTCGTCGTCGTCGTCTCCTTTTCAAGAATTATGCTATTGCCCGTTCCGATCTCACAAACAAACTGTAACACGTAAAATATAACCAGCCACTTTATAATGGACTGACTGTTGAAATGAACGACTTATAGACTGAAAGTATAAATATTTCACGAATATTCGATACTTTGTGCTTCTTGTTTGGATAACCCTATTATAAAAAATTAAGCTGTAACGCTTCGAACTGGAGCTCGAAATTGTGTCGTCGTTTATTAGAAGAATGTAAGGTAAGGTTGTCTTCAACTCCAACGGTGGTTTGGACACCATAGTACTTTACAAGACATTGTCGCATACGAGGTGGTAAGCCCAGAGCCGGTCGGAGGTCCAAGTGACACAAACCGCGGCTTGGGGCGCAAAGTTGGGACGGGGCGACCGAGTACAAGATTTGTGTAGAGTGCGTATGGTGTTTAGCAGCGAAAACTGACACAGTTTTAAATGTATGAGGGAAAAGGAGGAGGGGGGGGGGGGGGACACCAAATGATAAATCGCTTTTCTGGAAAATACTTCCGAACCGGCCTTGGGTATGCTTTTGCCTTCATGCGACCTTTGATCTTATTTAAATAGGGAGACCTACAGTTTAACGTGGAGTCAGACCCGTAATGCTACTTGGTCTTTTCATACGTACCAGACATTGGCAGAAGTGAAATAAGTGGTAAGTGACTGAAGGAAACCCCCGGAGCGACCGACGATTGGACCGCAAACCTTCCTTTCCTAGTCATGTCTAGATATGACAATTTCCGTAGTAGCTTATGGCTCTCACTGTCAATGGGGTGTTGGTTCTTAATATAATACATAGTACCTTATACAAATTGAGTGTTGATTTTATTAAGTTGAAGACTAAGCTGAGCTAATTCAGTAACATATTGAGGGGATTAACTGATTTTCTCGATAAACAACCAGTTGTAGATTATTCTTACAGTGGAAAAATGTACGCCTACACCGAATAAATGACGGCGGATTCTTGTAACGACTCACTGTTTTACATTGGGCCTTGTCGGGCAATGTGTATGCTTGTGTGTGTTACGTACAGCCTTGCAGAGCGAGAAGGGGCTGTGTTTAAAACGCTGGGTCGGTGTAGGAGAGAAGCACGGCTGAAACAGCCTTTATTCATCCAGATATACTCGTAGTTTTTCCGTAATTTCCCTAAATTAATCGAGGCGAATGTCGGTGGGATGGTCTCTGTGAAAATGAAACCGCTGATTTCTTATATCATCCCTTTCCTAACGGAGCTAATGTTCTAACTCTAATGGTCTTGATGACGACGGTACTTTAACCCCAATCTTCCTTCCCTCCTCTTTTCAGTATATACAATAAGCCATTCAAACGGCCGGATTTGTAAGAAAATTGCCGGCCGGGGTGGCCGAGCGGTTCTAGGCGCTACAGTCTGGAACCGCGCGACCGCTACGGCCGCAGGCTCGAATCCTACCTCGGGCATGGATGTGTGTGATGTCCTTAGGTTAGTTAGGTTTAAGTAGTTCTAAGTTCTAGGGGACTGATGACCTCAGAAGTTAAGTCCCATAGTGCTCAGACCCATTTGAACCATTTTTTTGTAAGAAATTTTTGTTGCGCCATTTGGCGCTGTCCCCAAAGCGCGAGACAGTGGAAGGAAGAGGAAAAGCGCAGTTACGGTATACTGTGGAGGTGTTGTTCTTTACAACATTTGGACGAGTTATGTTTTTCGGGAAACGGGAAGAAGGATGAAGTGTGACGACTGAAGCGCATGAGAACAGATTAGTCTGAGGAATGATTCTGGGCGTAACCTCATATGCACCCAGGAGCATTGGCGTAGTTTTGGTGGTCCAGGTGCTGCATTATAGCGAGGCATAATGTTGCATGGCTACCGACCTCTAGATGTTTAAACACTGCACATTCACCGGTCAACGTTATTGTCACACTGTGCTCCTTTCCCGTGTGCGTCTTTTCAGGAATGCACTTGGCCTTGACGTAATTTTTAAGAATGACAATGCGCGGCCCCAACGACGAGCCCAATTCGAGGAGCTCTTGGAACGATACAATACTCGGTTAATGGACTGCCCTACCCATTCCCCCGACTTAAAGCACATCGGGTGCTTGTGGGGTGCGTTCGGGAGATGTACTGCAGCACGTTCCTATGCACAAACGACCATCCAGCATTGCCAACCGAGCTGGTGGAGAAATGAAACTCCCTGCCACAAGAACTCCTTACCAACCTTGTGCCCAGTATGAGAGGACGTTTCAGAGCATGCATTGCTACCTGTGGTGACCGCACAACCTGTTAAGAACCATGACCTGCCTTTCGTAATGCCAAGGGAACCATCATGAATCGCGGTCACTTCAGTGCACTTTTTGCCTTCGAATAAAAGTCTCATTTCTGTTCGTTTCATTGCGTATTTTTTTCAGTTACCTTCTGTACTGTTCAGTAGCACTTGTTTCTATGTATGGTCCAAGCTTCATCGAGTTATATTATTTGGCAATTGATACATCATGTGAAAGCTCCTTTCGTCCTCAAGTTTTGCACACCTGAGTAATTAAACCTTATCTTTTAGCTCGTGTTCGCACACGCCAGCGCAGTCCGGCAGACATATGAATAATTTTAAGTGGTTGTCACTTATTCCATTGTTTTCGTGCGAGCGTATACTGCACTGCCGATCGTTCATATGTCTGTAGCTAGCTGCAGATATGCAAACTTACGCGCTAAGCATGCCTAATCATTGAATTTTGCATGTGTATCGACTCTGTAACAACAAAATAACGGTACTAGTATTCTACCATACAATAATTGTGTTACTGCAAAGACAGAATAGGGGGTTCTGTAAGATGAACTACTGGTGTTTGTTCCAAGGTAACTTCTGGCAATATGAAGTTTTTTTTTAAATTTGTGGTAAGGTCTTATGGGACCAAACTGCTGAGGTCGTCGGTCTCTAAGCTTACACACTACTTAATCTAACTTAAACTAAGGACAACACACACACTCACTCATGCCCGAGGGAGGACTCGAACCTCCGACGGGGGGAGCCGCGCGAACCGTGAAAAGGCGCCTCAGAGCGCTCGGATACCCCGCGCGGAAATACGAAGTTTAACAGATCGCGAATGCGGTAACGCTCTACCGGAAAGCAACCTGCTTTAATTCCGATCATGGAAGAAATCTTCATCGCAGATTTTTGAGTCGCATCGAGCAGGGACTGGGACGTACAGCTGCTTTTCGCAAAAGGAAGTCTATCAAAATCATGGGTGAAGCCCCAAGATTCTTCGCTGTATCTCACGGAGTGAGAGTAGGTGACGCTGTCGACAGTACTTCATTGAGTGGCGTTGTTAAATCAGGGGCCTGGTTGATGCTATTCTAGAAGAGTAGGCTATGTGCTGGCATTGTCCCTGCCCCGCCTTTCTGTTCCTTTAATTTCCATAACAATACAGCATTGCACTGCAAATATTATCGCACTCGTCAATGCGATACAGTTACACTTGCGATACATCCTCAGATAGAAAGCAACAGCAAACAAGCCAAGAGAATAAAATCACTCCCTCTCCCCCTCCCCTATTATCTAAACTCTCAATAATTAATGCATGGATTTAACCATCGTGATAATAACGCATTTTGTGTTACTCGTAGCATTAACGAAAGTGTGACGTGACCCGCCCGGATAGCCGCGTGCGTTAACACATCGATTCTGGGTTTGCGGAGGAGCACCGATCCCAGCGGATCAACAACGACTGCCAGTATGCCGGCCAGCCTGTACGTGGCTTTTAGGCGGTTTCCCACATCCGACGAGGTGAATACTGCGTTAGTTATACGATTCGCAATATTTAGACAACTTTGGATCATTTTCACGTTAGATTCCGGTCCGAGAGGGGGGATGAGACTGGCGGGGGCGGGGGGGGGGGGGGGAGGAGGCAAGGCGTGGCTACAGGCTACAGGAAGAGCGTCCGACCACCCTCTACCACTAACACTGCCAAATCCAATAATTAACATGCTGATACCGTGTACGAAAAAGAGAAAGTTAAACAAAGCAGCTGTGACGTGGCAGTGCTGTTGCAATCCTCGACTGTATTATTTTGCAAGTAAATTTGCTTATATTATCATGTAAGTCTCTTTTCACTCTCGGTACACTAATTTATTGGCCATATCATACCATAAAATAAGGTACCGCTACAAATTTACGCTATTTGCTGGAAAACGGGACACTGTCTGCTGTAAGAAAGGCTACGTGAAATGTAATAGACTGCAATAATCCAACTGAATAAGATCCATGGCAAAATCCGTGGGAATGTTGCTCTGGGTGCTGGATCGATGATAGAGAGTTGAAACCCCTTTCCCCTACCCATTACCTCCAGGTCAATGCAAGGACCCTGAATACAGTACTGAAGCTAAAAGTTTTACCTATTTACTTTTCGCGTGAAAAGATTAAAAACAGAAAGATTGTAATTTGAGATTGCACCAAGTGAAGGCTCTCCTGTCTCACCGAAGATGAACTGCCAAGTGGATTCTTAAACAACCGCCAGCAAATTAAATGCTGTCACTCTGTACGCGCTTTAATACTGGTCACATTGGTTTTAAAGCAGTCACTCTACATCATAGTGAGAAAGATTATTTGGTGGTAAATTATGTCGGCGTCTTCCACAAGCATTCATAATTTATACCGCAACATGCTTTTAAAATTTACCGAAAAATGGTCACGTAGATGCTACCGTCATTCATATACATTAGGATAATTTTAATTAAGACACATTCCTTCGTTAGGCCAAAATGGGGAGTAGAACGAACACAGCGCCTAATAAAACTGGAATAATTTGGGCAGAGCAACGTCAATACGACAAACTTAAAGGCGTCGTATTTTGAGTTTTTGGAGTCATATTTTTCTATAGAGCAAGAAGAACCGGAGAAAGAGATAAATAGGAGATATTCAGAGAGAAAGAAGATTAATATTTAACGCCTGGTCGAGAGGTTCCGAAGCTAGTTCACGAGAGACAGGCAGTGCATCAGTGGGAAATGCTGTTCAACTGGTGTGCTGCTCGCCTCTGCGTTTCGTAGAAATACGTTTTAATTCTTCCCATATCCATTAGCAAAACGAGGATAATGGAATGTAGTCGAATTAAGTCGGGTGATGCTGGGGGAATTAGATTAGGAAATGAGACACTTAAAGTAGTAAAGGAGTTTTGCTATTTGGGGAGTAAAATAACTGATGATGGTCGAAGTAGAGAGGATATAAAATGTAGACTGGCAATGGCAAGAAAAGCATTTCTGAAGAAGAGAAATTTGTTAACATCTAGTATAGATTTAAGTGTCAGGAAGTCGTTTCTGAAAGTATTTGTATGGAGTGTAGCCATGTATGGAAGTGAAACATGGACGATAAATAGTTTGGACAAGAAGAGAATAGAAGCATTCGAAATGTGGTGCTACAGAAGAATGCTGAAGATTAGATGGGTAGATCACATAACTGATGAGGAGGTATTGAATAGAATTGGGGAGAAGAGGAATTTGTGGCACAACTTGACAAGAAGAAGGGACCAGTTGGTAGGACATGTTCTGAGGCATCAAGGGATCACAAATTTAGCATTAGAGGGTAGTGTGGAGTGCAAAAATCGTAGAGGGAGACCAAGAGATGAATACGCTAAGCAGATTCAGAAGGACGTAGGTTGCAGTAAGTATTGGGAGATGAAGGAGCTTGCACAGAATAGAATAGCATGGAGAGCTGCATCAAACCAGTCTCAGGACTGAAGACCACAACAACAACATATCCATTAGTCTCCTGATAAAGAGCTCTAGCTGTGAAAGCTCGAAGTTGGCGCCAGTAACATTCCATGTTGCTGTCAATTTCGACCTGTTGTTGTTCTTCTATAGCCTCGTAAGGAAATTTATTTAATCAATTACTACTAAACCCGAGACCGCAACTCGTGGTCTGGAGGCCGGGTCGGACATCATCACCCCTCTGAGACTGGGTGTTCGTGTTGCCCTACGGGCCAACAATGTCTGACCACCAGTTTCATTTTCACTGAATCGTATTTAATCAATTTATTTGATCACCGCCACTCCCCCAAAGCTCTCCCACACCCCTCCCCCTACCTCCTCCTGCATCCCACACACTGACATGCGCATACACACATTTCGTCCCGTAACCGAACGGACTATTCCTTGATGGCTGAGGATGTCAAGAAAGAAATCCAGACAAGGAAGTGAACTGACCAGTCGTAGCAGTCTTGCAAAGCCGAATGGTTGGGGCGTGTCGTTGAGCGTTCTGACTGGAGGAAACCAGCTCCATCGCGTTATGTGTCAGCTATCAAGTAAACGCATTCATTTGCCCGAAGTTAGAACTGAATTGTATTGAACACTGGAGTGAAGAGAAGCTGCTCAAATACATCACTATCATCCACTAAATTAATTGATATTACATGCCTGAAATTCTGTGTAGCTAGTGCACTTAGTAGAGACATTATTGGCGCGAAGATCTATAAAGAATTAGTACATCACCTACCACTTAACATATGAATTTAGCTGATACAACATCAATAAGTATCTGAATGTGTGATTGTCGCAACAAGTAACTACGCATTTTTTTTCTACTTTCAGAAACTTTCTCGCAGAACAACAACTGTGTTTTTTACCAGTCGTCTGTTTCGGTAGTGCTGTGCACTACACACCTTAAATAAAAATTCCTCTGTGCACACATTTCATCTCATCCTTGTGTTGAAAATTTGTTGATAGACATAGTCGGAGCTACAAATTTGTGCATGGCTATAGAACTGGAGGTAGTAATGACTAGAAATTATATTATATGTCAAAGATACCGTTTGGTAAATGTCAGGTATTGTCTCCCTTTTTTAACTGTTTATGTTGAATCAAAAAATTCCTGTCAACACTGGAAAGAAGATGAAAAATAAAAACGGGGGGAGAAGTCTGGAACCCTGTTGCATTGGTATGGTTGAGATAGCTTTTAAATGACTGTTCATCACAAAAAATACTAGCTTGGAATTTTAATCGCCGTATTTGAATCATGACAGTCATAACTGGTTCAGGTTTAATTAAGAAAGACGTCTACATATCTCATTCCGTTCGTCGCAGGCATTAGCTGCTAGAAAATGGTAATTAGACACTCCGAGTCGGAAAGAATTTTAACATAATCTCTGATGTCTTCCAATGCAGGTTCAAGCTGCGTGCTCACACTGGGTTTCGGCAGAACCGGTTAGCACACCAGAGAACATTCTCGCGGCTGCGTTGCGTAGCTTTCGTAGGGGCATGACTTAATGTGCCGCATGTTCAGAAAAATGTTAGGCGACCTTGCCAGTAGCGTAGGGAAACTATTCATATTACTCCATGTGTGCTGATTAGAGGTACAGCGTTTTAAGAGATGATGATTTACCTGTGAAATCTTATTTCTAGACTTCCATACGAAAATAACAGTTATTGTCTGACGTACGGAAAGTGTCATATAATTAGCTTCAGTAGCGTAGTTTTTGCCTTAGAACACTCAGTGATATAACCAAGCTAATCGGTGCCGAGGGCAAACTTATACACTGCACCCCTTCCCCTTCTTTCCTATTTCTTTGTTTAATATTCATCGCTGCTTCACCTATTTATTCGCTAATTGAGATCAATGCAATTTTACGAGGAAGTAAGAGGTACACATTTCAGCAATTCTTTTTTGTGTGATACAGTTTAGGTGCTGACGGTATTAATATTACAGAACCTTAAGTTTAATAAATGAAGATAACAAAATACTAATTCGAAGTGTTTGCAGAAGACTTATAGAAGTCGACCTCACCGAAGATTAGTTATGGCGCCGAAGAAAAGGAACACTCGTGGCAATACTGGCCTTACAAAAAAATGGTTCAAATGGCTCTGAGCACTATGGGACTTAACATCTATGGTCATCAGTCCCCTATAACTTAGAACTACTTAAACCTAGCTAACCTAAGGACATCACACACATCCATGCCCGAGGCAGGATTCGAACCTGCGACCGTAGCGGTCACGCGGTTCCAGACTGAAGTGCCTAGAACCGCACGGCCTCACCGGCCGGCCTGGCCTTACAGTTTATCTCCATAGAAGATAAGTTGAAGAAAAGCAAAGGTAGCAGGGATAAAATAATAGGAAGCTAAAGGTTGTCTACAGCTTATACAGAAACCATATTGCAGTTACAAGAATGGACCGACGTAACAAGTGTAAGTAGGCTGTTGGTAACGCCGCGTAGCGCTCTGTATGAAAATCACTGACTGTGCTGTGTGCAGTCTGTGGCTGGTTGGCATTGTTGGAATATTCGCTATTTTAGTGTTGGGCAGTTGGATGGGAACAGCGCGTAGCGTTGCGCAGTTGGAGGTGAGCCGCCAGCAGTGGTAGATGTGAGGAGAGAGATGCCAGAGTTTTGAGAGCGGACGATCTGGACGTGTGTCCATCAGAGAGAGTAAACTTCTAATACTGTATTTCATGTACTAATATATAATGATGACTTTTGGATATTATTAAGGTAAATACATTGTTTGTTCTCTATCAAGATCTTAATTTGCTAACTATGCCTATCAGTAGTAAGAATCTTTTATTTAGCTGGCAGTATTGGCGATCGCCGTATTGCAGTAGTCCGAGTAACGAAGATTTTTGTGAGGTAAGTGATTCATGAAAGGTATAGGTTATTGTTAGTCAGGGCCATCATTTTGTAGGGATTTTTGAAAGTCAGATTGCGTTGGCTAAATATATTGTGTGTCAGTTTAGCGATTATCAGAATAAGTAAAGAGAAAACTGTTTGAATATGTTGAGTTTTGCTCAGCTGTTTGAAAGCAAATAACGTAGAAGTTTACCAGCACAGTCATGTTCAAGTTTTCAAAGGGGACGTTTCGAAAGGAAGCAGCAGTTGAGAAGGGATTGAGACGCTCTATCTCCAGTGTTATTCAGTTTGCACATTGGGCAAGCAGTAAAGGTAACCAAGGATAAATTTGGAAAGATAATTTAAGTTTAGGGAGAAGGAAGTGAAACGTGATGATTTGTCGACTACATTGTAATTCTGTCAGATAGCACAGAAGTTAGGTGTTCTGTCGAACGGGATGGAAAGAGGTTATGAGATGATCATGAATGAAAGTATACCAGAGGTACTGGAATGGAACTGAATCAATCTATTCTGAGGGACTTAGAGACGCTGAAAGCAGTCGATACGGTTTGCTGCTTGGGCAGCAAAGTAACTAATGATGGCAGAAGCAGAAACGCATAAAATGCAGATTTGCAATAGGAAGAGCAGAATTTCTAAAAGATATAAATTTGTTGGTATCGAACATAAATTTAAGTGGTAGGAAGTCTTTGCTGAAGGTGTTTTTCTGGAGTGTTGCGTTGTAGGGAAGTGAAACGTGGATGATAATCAGATAAGAAAATCTTTTGAAATGTGGTGCTACAGAAGAAAGTTGAGGAATGGATGAATAGGTTGAAGAGAAATGAAACGATACTTAACCATATTGAGGAAAAAATAAATTTATGGCACAAGTTGACTAAAAGAAAGAATCAGTTGATAGGACATATCCGGAGGCATCAAGGGGTCGTCAGTTTCGTAATGGAGGCAAACGTGTGCGTGTGTGTTGGGGGAGGATTCTAGAGGAGAGGCACGAAACTTGATACACTTCATACCGTTTGAAACGGACGTAGACTGCATTAGTTACGCGGAGATATAGAGGCATATACGGAATAAATTAGTATGGACAGCTGCATAAAACCAGTCTTCGAACTAAACACCGCAACAACAAATTAAAACACGGAGCAGCACTCAGTTCATTGCGTAGTGTTTCCAACAACACGTTCGATTTTCATTGTTCGTTAACGATCAGTGCGAAGCGTGTTATATGTCGTGTGAAGCGTCATGCGGCCAAACGTTCCAACTTTTCGGCCGATATGGCAGGTACCCTTCAGCATGATATTCAATAATGGGCGAAGGGAATAATTGGTACATTTTTGCCGTATGACGAAATCTACGGCCCAGATATTTTTTAACGGAATTAGTTCCGTCCCTCAAGGTATTGGCCCGTCTGGAATAATGAGAGTGACTCCATCTGAAAACCGAAAAAAGAAGCAAGTGTCTCCGTATCGGGGAGAACTATGTCTATTGAAACTGTTCTTCAGCACAGTCCACTCCGTATTTCTACATAATTTTATTTCTCTGCCGTCTTTTCCCTTCTTCTTGTACTTATTCTTCCTTCTCGCTCTACTACGTCTTCCTCCCCATTGTCTTTTGCTCTTCCTCATTTTTTCGCCTCTCACAAAACTACACTCCAGGGGAGGAGGTACACGGGGCATGTGTACTTGTTGTCATACGCTAGTTATGCTGTTAAGTACACCCAAATGAAGATCACTCTCCACATATTGCTCCAAAAGAGCCCTCTTCATTTCTGTGATTGTGTACATCTTGTATTGCTTTGACAATATACACTAACATGAAAGGTATTTCGTAAGGATTACGATCTTTCCTGACATCTTCATAATAAATGAAAAAAATGACGAGAGTCCTTTCTTGGTCATTATGGTCCACACATCCGTTATAGTCGTGTTTTCAGTATTAGGTCATAGAGCGCAAGATTAAGGATATATTCCTTCTGTTTCGCTGTACCGTCCAGTACGGACACGTTGCGGGAAATAATCCACCCTTAACTTTTTAACTTCCTCCTCTGCTCTTCCTTACAGAGGTTTTCGCTTTTTTAACGTATTTGCTGTTTGTAATAGTTTGTATATGCTTTCAGTGACGTAACACCAGAAAGCATTTCTCACCTACTTTGGAACTAGCTGATACCTACTATGCATTTTATGCGTACTTGTAGACCCTGTATTGTAAAAACTAGACATCGATAATTTCCGGACAAACCCAGTAAGTCAGAGGTGAAAATGTGCAGAATTCGCAGTATTTTTATGCTGATGCCACAATGTCAGTCTCAAGACGTGTACATTCGATTTTAGTTTACTTATCAAGAAGCACAAATTATTCAACATGTGTATGTTGTTAAATAAACGGATAATTGTCTGTTTTTTCAGTCTACTACAGTTAAGAAATACTTGTAACATGATATCTGTATGTAATCAATGTCAGTTCTGAAAATTTTCAGACTCGACTGTTGATAATGGGTTTGTCCAGACGTGTCTTACTCAATCATGTTAGGTTCCACAGTCAACTGAAATTTCTTGAAAGACATCAATTCTCCCGAGACTCTTATGTACATAGAACAACATTTACTGAAACCACTACTTGCCAGTTTCGCTAATACAGCCGTTTGCAAGTGGACAAATCCACCAATGCTCACCATCTGATCGAAAGTATCCGGACACATAATAGTGGACATTATTATGGGGTGAGTCCACCCATAGTCATTATAGCGGCTTGAACTCTGCCGGAGACACTATTAATGAAGTGTCTGAATATCTGTGGAAGAATGGCAACTTATTCTTCCTCAAGACCGAAGTCGACCCTCTACCTCATCCCAAAGGTGTTCTAATGGACCGAGCGAGGTGGCGCAGTGGTAAGCACACTGGACTCGCATTCGGGAGGACGACGGTTCAATCCCGCGTCCGGCTATCCTGTTTTAGGTTTTCCGTAATTTCCCTAAATCGCTTCAGGCAAACGCCGGAATGGTTCCTTTGAAAGGGCACGGCCGATTTCCATCCCCATCCTTCCCTAACCCGATGAGACCGATGACCTCGCAGTCTGGTCTCCTCCCCAAAACAACCTAACCTGCATGCATGTTCTAATGGGTTCAAGTCACGTCTCTGGGCAACCCAGTCCATTTCAGGAACGTTGTCGTTCACAAGCCATTGCTGCTTTATGACAGGGTGCGTTGTCATGCTGATGCAATTATTGCCTTCAAAGTGTTCCTCTACTCTATGCAGCACACGATGGTGTTAGATATGTTCATACCCGTCAGCATTTACTCTTTTTGGTAGCACAATAAGGGGACTACACACTAACCACTAAAAACATCACCATGTTTTAACACTACCTCCTTCGTGGTTCACTGTTGGCGCTACACGTGGACGGCAGGAATCGTTCTCAGAGCTTTCATCAAATCCAAGCTCTTCCATCTGATTTTCACAGAGCTTAGAGGAATTCACCGCTCCAGATCTCTCGCTTCCAGTCATCCATTGTCCCGTGCCGTCGTTGTTTACACCACCTCAAGCGTAACTTAACCTTGAGTGCTGAAATGTTTGGCTTATGAGGAGGTGTTTACCCATTGTACTCCATTCCTTTTAACTCACTACGCACAATTATTCTGCTAGCTGGTTGCTGGTGCCACTTTGGATTTCAAATGTGATTCATTCCGCTTATTTCATGCGATTTTTTACAATGGCCCTACACAACGATCGAAGGTTCCTTTCCGTCAGTACATGAGGTCTGAGTGGTCTTGGTGTAGCTGTTGTTGTTTATTCACCTTTCCGCTTCACAATCCCATCACCAACAATCGACTCTGGCAGCTTCAGAACGGCTGAAACGTCCCTGATGGATTTGTTACTCAGATGGCACCAAACGAGTTGTCCACGTTCGAAATCACTGTGCAGTCCTGACCTACACAGTACTCCTCGTGTCCTTTTATACTGGCGTGTACACCTTTTGTGCCACCCAGCGGTCAATTCCCCATTACATGGGAGTGTCTGGATGTTTTTGATCAGACAGTATATATCATATACATCCGTCCATGTAGCAACCAGGCCATCTAATCATTCGATACATTACACAGTATTAATTGCACGTCAAATCATAGGACAATAGCTACCATACATTCGCTAAACATGTAAGTTTTTGTTTTGCAAAACTGAATTAGCACTAGTTTTTGTGTCTTGCCACATTTTATAGGTAAGATTTCTGTTTATTGTTCCTCACGTTGCTTGTAATTTGTGCAGATTTTCGTCTGTATCATTCCCTGAATCATACATCGTGTCACAGCCCAAATATTTATAATGTGACACTTAGTTAGTTACTTTGTTGCTAATTAGTAATGTATGCTGTAAAATGTTGGAACCGATACTATATAAAACAACAATCAACCGGAATATTTCCACCATCAATATGTCCTTTATCACGAACGATCTATAAACTTCTCGATCTGGTAATTAAATACACTACTTGTTGAATATCACAGTCTTCACAAACATATATTGAAGCCCCACTATTATGTGGAAGAACTCCACAGCGCACCTCCATTTTATCAGTAGACCGCGCTACTTTTCTTTGGTTCCCCTAACAGGATGCTACGTACTATGCCGCGGGGTTTCACTGCGCGCCAGTATTTCAGACATAACCTCGAAACAAACAAAAAATTAATTCCGTAACTTTTAGACGTGATGAAATTTTTTGACTATCTATCGTATGCAAGTACACTGACGGAAAAAAACCGCAAGACCAAACAGGAGATGTCCAAAGAAAACGAAAGTTGTATGCATGTTTCTATATTTGACAGGTGATGTCTATTCATATTCGCGCAAGTCGCGTAAGAGTGGCGCTGGCAACACCATTATGAAGATGCAAATCAGGTTTGCCTTAAATACACGGTGTAACGGTCGTGGAGATTGGACGTGATCACCTGATGTTAGTCAAGAATGCCTTTAAGACGACAAAGACGCTATAATCAACACCTCACAATTCGAATGAGGTCATCTAATAGGTCCACGAGAAGCTGAATGTTCCTTCTGCGATACTTCTGAAAGACGTGGCAGGAATGTAGCCACTGTACATGATTGCTGGCAGTGGTGGTCACGGTAATGTACGGTCGCACTCTGGACGGCCACGTGGCACTGCATAGACGGAAATTTGGAAATTTGTGGCAATGTTTTATGGGACCAAACTGCCGAGGTCATCGGTCCCTAAGCTTACACACTAAACTGAAACTAACTTACGCTAAGGACGACACACACACACACACACCCATGCCCGAGGGAGGTCTCGAACCTCCGATGGGGGGGGGGGGGGGGGGGGGGGGAGCCGCGCGGACCGTGGCAAGACGCCCTAGACCGTGCGACCCTAGAGGGAAGATCGTCTTTTCGACGTGTGGGACTGGCGCATCGTACTGGACCTGCAGCAGCAATTTGAGCAGCAGTTGTCTTCACCGTGACACAGCGAACTGTTACTAATCGGTTACTTCAAGGGCAACTCCTAGCCAGACGCCCTGTTGCGTGAATTCCGTTGGTATTCACAATATACATAAATGACCTTGTGGATAACATCGGAAGTTCACTGAGGCTCTTTGCGGCTGATGCTGTGGTATATCGAGAGGTTGTAACAATGGAAAATTGTACTGAAATGCCGGAGGATATGCAACGAATTGACGCATGGTGCAGGGAATGGCAATTGAATCTCAATGTAGACACGTGTAATGTGCTGCGAATACATAGAAAGAAAGACCCTTTATCATTTAGCTACAATATAGCAGGTCAGCAACTGGAAGCAGTTAATTCCGTGAATTACCTGGGAGTAGGCATTAGGAGTGATTTAAAATGGAATGATCATATAAAGTTGATCGTCGTTAAAGCAGATGCCAGACTGAGATTCATTGGAAGAATCCTAAGGAAATGCAATCCGAAAACAAAGGAAGTAGGTTACAGTACACTTGTTTTCCCACTGCTTGAATATTGCTCACCAGTGTGG
Source organism: Schistocerca americana (assembly GCF_021461395.2). Lineage (NCBI taxonomy): Eukaryota > Metazoa > Arthropoda > Insecta > Orthoptera > Acrididae > Schistocerca > Schistocerca americana. Next base: position 239,536,403 of record NC_060119.1, on the reverse strand, counting down.
GATCCGTACCAGATAGGGTTGATAGAAGAGATAGAGAAGATCCAACGATGAGCAGCGCGCTTTGTTACAAGATCATTCAGTAATCGCGAAAGCGTTACGGAGATGATAAACTCCACTGGAAGACTCTGCAGGAGAGACGCTCAGTAGCTTGGTACGGGATTTTGTTGAAGTTTCGAGAACATACCTTCACCGAGGACTGAAGCAGTATATTGCTCCCTCCTACATATATCTTGCGAAGAGATCATGAGGATAAAATCAGAGAGATTAGAACCCACATGGAGACATACCGACAATCTTTCATTCCACGAACAATATGAGACTGGAATAGAAGGGAGAACCGATAGAGGTGCTCAAAGTACCCTCCGCTTGCGGAGTATGGATGTAGATATAGATGTAGACACCAAACCACCGCCATCTGCGACTTCAATCGTATCAAGCAAGAGCTCCTTGGAGGGTAAGGTGGAGGTCTGTTGTGTTTTCTAATGAAAGCTGGTTCTGCCTCGGTACCAGTGATGGCTTTGTGTTGGTTAGAACGAACCTGCAACTAACCTGTCTGCGTGCTAGACATACTGGCCCTACACGTGCAGTTGCGGTCTGGGGCGCGATTTCGTATGACAGCAGGTTCATTCTCGTGGTGATCCCACGTGCTCTAACGGAAAATCTGTACGTCAGTCTAGTTGTACGACCTGTTGTGCTGCCATTCATGAACAGCATTCCAGGGAGTGTTTTCCAACAGGATAACGCTCACCCACATACAGCTGTTGTAATCCATACGCCCTACAGAGTGTCGACATGTCCTGGCCGCGTGGAGTGACAACGTGGTTAGAGCTCCCATCACGAAATGCGCCCCCCCCCCCCCCCTCCTCGAAGGTTCGAGTCCTCTCTCGGGCAAGAGTATTTGTGTTGTTCTTAGCATAAGTTAGTTTAAGTGGTGTTTAAGTCTTAGGGACCGATGACCTCAGCAGTTTGGTCCCTTTGGAATTGGCACACATTTGTTGTCTTGGCCTGCTTGATCGCCAGATATGTCTCCAGTCGAACACATATGGAACATCAGACGACAACTGCAGCGTCGTCCGCAAACAGCATTAACCGTCCCTGTATGGTTCGACCAAAAGCAACAGGCATGGAACTCCATCCCTCAAACTGACATACGGCACCTCACAACACAATGCAGGCATGCTTGCGTGCTTACTTTCATCATTCTGGCGGTTAGATCAGTTATTAATGTACGAGCGTTTCACAGTTGCGATGGCTTATCTGGGGGTTGCTTTAACTTGTGATCTTGCAATGTTAATTATTGAAAAATGTTTCTTAAACAAATGTATTCCTGAAATTTCATTACACTACATTAATAATGTTTTCGTGTCGCTGTTTTTTCCGTCCGTACAGTATTTGCGAAGACGTCATTCAATAACTAGTTTATTAATTACCACTTCGTGCAGGTTATAAATAGATGCTGATTGAAGGCGTACGGAAACAGGAAGGACCACCTGAATACAGTTGGCGAGCGGGATTTAATCAGTGAAGTGCGCGTGTGATACGCGGCTGAAGTGTCTAATAATGAGCAGGTGCTTTATGTAACACGTACGTTGTTGGAACGCGCATGTCTGCAGATCGCGCGCGCGTCATTCCGCGCAGCGAGTCGTGCAGAGCGGGCGCGCCCGTAGGCAGGTAATTAACTCGCGACAACAAGTGCCTTACAGGCGCCACGAATAACATGTTTTTCAATCATCAGCGCGCAATATATTGGTTGGATTTCACCGCAAAGGGAGTCGACATTTTGTTAGACCGTGTTCGCCGTAGCAGTAATCAAAGTGTTCGGCAAATGTGTAACTTGTGATTAATTTTTTACGACCAGCTGAAACAAAAAGCCTCAGTGTTATTGCCAGTAGAACAATCCAATGACCGCCGGTGTATTTCTTTCATCAAAGGGACGAAATTTGATACATTTTAGAGCTTTGAACGTGTATATGTGTTTCCACGTGTCGATATGTCCCCCTTCTCTTTTTTTCCCTTTTTTACACCCATACGCGCAAACGCTGTTTTGGGACCGAGCTGCGTCTGTTTTGGTACTGACGGCGTTTAATGCATCTGACGCTGAAATTCACAGAGTTTCAGCCACGGGGCATCATATGCTGCCAGTAGCGGCAACATGTTTCTTTCTTGCTTGGTTCTATGAGTTCTTGGTCACAGCTAGCACCAAATATCAGATCATAGGAAGCCTAGTGTTCTTTCATGAGCAAACAACCTATTATTTTAAAGATAAGTGGCCAAAACAATGTATAACGCTTAAAGATAACTTGTACACCGTTGGTATATTGTTGTTAATATACTGTGAAATTCTCAGCTCATAATTTTTTATTGTCCTTCACTGACACTTCAAAAATGGTTCATTCAATATGGAGAGGGCTCCTATTTTTGATTCTGCCTTCGGATTGTCATCTCGTTGTTGTTGTTGTGGTCTTCAAAGTCCGGAGACTGGTTTGATGCAGCCGTCCATGCTACTCTATCCTGTGCAAGCTTCTTCATCTCCCAGTACCTACTGCAACCTACATCCTTCTGAATCTGTTTAGTGTATTCATCTCTTGGTCTCCCTCTACGATTTTTACCCTCCACGCTGCCCTCTAATAATAAACTGGTGATCCCTTGATGCCTTAGAATATACCCTACCAACCGATCCCTTCTTCTAGTCAAGTTCTGCCATAAATTTCTCTTCTCTCCAATTCTATTCAATACCTCCTCATTAGTTATGTGATCTACTCATCTAATCTTCAGTATTCTTCCGTAGCACCACATTTCGAAAGCTTCTTTTCTCTTCTTGTCTAAACTATGTATGGTCCACGTTTCACTTCCATACATGGTCACACTCCATACAAATACTTTCAGAAACGACTTCCTGACACTTAAATCTATAATCGATGTTAACAAGTTTCTCTTCATCAGAAACGCTTTCCTTGCCATTGCCAGTCTACATTTTATGTCCTCTCTACTTCGACCATCATCAGTTATTTTGCTCCCCAAATAGCAAAACTCCTTTACTACTTTAAGCGTCTCGTTTCCTAATCTAATTCCCGCAGCATCACCCGATTTAATTCGACTACATTCCATTATCCTCGTTACTATTGTTCTATTGCGATCCAGACGACGAGCAACTGAGTATCATCTGCATCAGCTCCATTAAGTGATGGAAGGTTCTTTCGTATTTACTTATCACAACAAAACGAAATTTAGATACAAACTATGCAAAATAGAAATGTGTTTAAGGTTATACAGATTTTCGAGACTGCTGTTGCATTATCTCTTTTTTACATCAACTTTATATCAAAGCTCTTTTCACATCAGCTACACATGAAAGTGATTCTTGCTAATTGTTACTGCGTTATTTGATATTTTCGAGCTAGTTAATTTACACGAAGCTGCAACTGCATAAATAAGTAGCAGTATCTCAGAAAATAGTAACTGCATCAAACAGTGCTGAAACAGTTAAAGCGAATAACTATGATGTAAATTTGCAAATTTGCGGGCGACGGTCAGGTTATATCCAGCGCTGTCTGGCGCGCCTCCAGACAAATCTTCGCCGGTTATCGGGGTTCAGTTCCCAGCGGGTCTCATCAGTGAAGAGAATACTACTCCAATCAATGAGATTCCAGGCCGAAGACATGTCTCGAGGCGCTCCGGGTGTCAGTGGGGTATGAACCTGACTGTCGCCTGCCATACAGCCCGACAACGAGGAGTTGGGTTCGATTTGATTTCATTTCATAGCGGGACGCCTTTCGTTGCCATCCGAGACACCCTTACAGCACAGCCGTACGTCGAGCATATTCAACGTCCCGTTTTGTTGTCCTCCATTGCGAGCCATCCTAGCTTACCTTTCAGCAACATAATGTCCGCCTGCGCAAGGCGATTGTCTCTATTGATTAACCTCCTGCTTGCCAGACCCTACAGTGGCCAGAAAGGTCTCCAGATCTAATTGAGGACATTTGGAGCATAATGAGCATGGCCCTCCAACCAGCTCGGGATTTTAACGGTCTAACGCGCCATTTGGACGGAATCTGGTGCGATTTCCCTAACTAGCACATCAAACAACTTTGTCAATCAACGCCAAGCCGTATAACTATTTGTGTAAGGCCCAGAGTTTGACTAACGCGTCATTGACTTGCACGATTTGTGAAGCTTTTTCTCTTGAATAAATCATCCAATTTTTGTGATATTGTTTGTCTGTAGATGTACGCCACATTTACCTACTCCCATCCCATTGGAATAATTCCTTCGTGTTGCGCCATTTTTTCTATATTTCTTTTTTTAGCGTAGTTCTGAGAAATCAGCAGAGAGCGGACGACTATTTATCGGGTCAGAAGGTAATGACAATTTTTTGGGATTGTTATGACGTAATCCTGATGGAATGTTTGAGTCAGAAGTAGGTTAAAACAGTCTAAATTGGCGCGGAATAAAATGCTCTTTCATCGAAGTTTTCAGTCTGCCCTTCTAATTTCTATATTAGTGTAGTTGCCCTCAAATTCGTGCGCGAGCCTTCTGTGACCAACTCAGGTTATAAAAAAAGCCATAAAAGATCAGTAAGATATAAAACCTACATCTGCATCTACATAACTACCCTGTAAGACACAGATGAAGTCATGGCAAAGCGTTCATCGAACAACTGTCGAGCTATTTCTCTTACAATTATTATTCGCCGTATATAGGTGGGCGCCAAAGAAATACTTTTGCATTAGGAGGGGAAATTTGGTTACTGATATTTCTTGAAAAGATCCTGCCGCAACGAAAACCGCCTTTGTTTTCACGATTGCCACCCCATCTCGCGTATCATATCTAGTGATGGGAACAACCGAATGAAAACAGTCGATTCACTTGATTGTTGGAAAATAGTCGACTCATTCGGTTGTAGTTACATGTATTGGTTGTATTATTTATTCATTCTGTTGGGTGAAACTAGTTTGTGGGAGCAACCGAATGAAAACAGTCGATTCAGTCATTGGACTGCTCATTCAAACTTTTGTGTGAAACCAGTATGAGGAAGCAACCGAATGAAAGCAATCGTGTCAGACAATTTTAGTTTTTCCTGTCGGTTGGGTTGTAATTCATTTACCTTTTCCTAGTAGAAGCAGTCAGTGGTAGCAATCAAATTAAAAGATTCGACATCGTTGAAGTTTTGCGTATTGAGTTATTCATTTCTTTATTTCAAATGAAAAGAAGTATTAATTTTTCTGTCGGTTGAACCGAGTGTGCATGCTTTTAACTGAAACCACTCTTCAGGGTTTTAGATGACGGAGCGATCCATTCATTCTTAGGAGTGAAACCAGCCTGCAATAATATAATTAGTTGAACTAATGCAGTGCTACATTATATTGACAGAGGGTGGTCCTAAGTGAAGACGTGTGTCAGCCGTATGCCAGAGTTAAAATAAGCAGTATACATGTTCATTTAATTATGTACTGGATGGAGTAATTTTTCTTTTCATCTTTTAAAACTGATTCATGTATTGTTGTGGATTAAACTGTTCCAGGTGCCATTAACGCGTAACTAATAAACCTGAGTATCACTGGTGTAGGCCTGCCATCACCTAAATTGCCGCCGGCAGGTGTGGCCGAGCGGTTCTAGGCGCTTCAGTCTCGAACCACGCGACCGCTACGGTCGCAGGTTCGAATCCTGCCTCGGGCATGGATGTGTATGATGTCCGTAGGTTAGTTACGTTTAATTAGTTCTAAGTTCTAGGGGACTGATGACCTTCGATGTTAAGTCCCGTAGTGCTCAGAGCCATTTGAACCTAAATTGTCGACCCCAGACAAAAACTTCGAAATCGAATTATTTTCCTGCACATAAACAGCATGTAGACGATAAGGTGGTCCATGGTCACGATGTTGCGCAGAAAGCAGGGACATGAGGGGGGGGGGGGGGAGGGAATGTTTCCTCGCTTGCGTTTCAGCGCCGACAACGCCAGCGGTCGCACGCCTCCATCCGACCAGCAGATATAAATTACACCTGAGAGTAACAAGGATTTGTGAAACGCGCATTATAGAGAAGTTCATGTTCAGACGTAATATGAATTCGCAGTAACGAAAATGATGGTAAATTAATTCCGTTCTATACAGCTCAGTGAGTGGAAGGCAAATGGTGGCATTTTAGACATTCAGTTATCTGACCGGGGGGGGGGGGGGGGGGAGGCGTATGCGATCGCCCATTGTCGGCGACTTCCCTTTGCCTCAATAAAAAAGTATGGAAAATACAATGTTCCAAAATTGCCTTTGCAACTTTGATCACATATATTTAAAAAATGGGGAAAGGTAGAAAAACGCCGTTTGCTTCATGATGTCCATACGTACCCAAGGTTCTAGTAGCCGCTGAGCAGAGTTGAGTGTGTTAAGGTGACCAGATTATCTAGAGCCAAATTCGGGACATTAAAAAATTTTGATATTTAAAAAAAGTCTTAATTGAATGTAATAAATGCGAACTTTCACTTTAATTAATTATAAAAAGTACATTAATTTATATCTTGTTAGTACCTTCTAAGATGAAGGGGTGCGAGCAGACATACAGTATTCATCAGCGCTGTCAATTTTCTTCAGCTTGTCTGTATTTTTTAACACCGTTATGAAAACATTAAACTAAAGTTTCACCATAATAAACTCTCGTCATTGATATGGCTGTCGTAGTGTCTACAACAAATTGCGTTTTGTCACTGTTTCATACATTACTCATTTGGGAAAATAACCTTTCAGTAACAGCATTCCGATACAGGTGAAATGAACATATAATTCCGGGTAAGTATTTTTATAATAGTTAAATCCCGGGCAAATAGATGTCCCAAATTACTTTCGAAAAAATTCGGGACAGAGCTAGGAAAATCGCGACTCTCACGAAAACAGGAGGGATGGAGGGACGGATATCCGCCTCAAATGTGTGCGTCGTCTGTAGCACGCAGCTTAACGAAACGACATTCCAGTTCCATGACTGGCCTAGGACGGCCTCATTAGAGTGTGCTGTGAACAGACAGGAGTACCGACGAAGAAGTAGAAGATTTCTGTGAGAAACTAGATGACACATTAGAGAGATGTCAGTCACCAATAAACCTACTAATAGGAGACTTCAACAGTAAAGTCGTCCCCCGCAGTAACGATGATGGAGTCCCAGTCGGACCACATGGCTTTGGTACAAGGAACAGGAGAGGAGGAGAAAGAATGGTACAGCTTGCTCAAGAACACAAAGTGGAAATAACCAACACCTTCTTCAGCAAAAATCAAAAGCAAAGATGGACTTGGCGCTCGCCAGATGGCAAGACGAAAAACGAAATAGATTACATTCTAAAGGAGAAACAAAACATAATGAAGAACATCCAAGAAATCTCACAATTAAAATTTAGTACAGACCATTGAATGGTGAGAGCAAAAATAAAAATTCCAAAGAATCGAAGAAACGTAGGAAAAGCAAGCAAACCAGAAATAGAAAAACTGAACAGAGACAAATTAAAACAAGAAATACAGAAGCAATTACAACAAGTAAAGATCAGTACAAAACAAGACACTCAAGAAATGTATAACGCACTAGAAAAATGCATATACCAAGCTCATAAGGACACAAGCAAACACGAGCAAATGAAAAAAAGTCGAGGCAAATTAAGCCAGAGTACCATACAGCTAATCGACCACAGATCGATAATGTTAAAAACTAGAGATATTTCAGATCGGAATAAAGAAAAATATGTATAACTATAAAAAAATTCGAAATGGGAAATACGAAAGATATCCGCGAGCACCAATCAGCAGCCGGCCGGAGTGGCCGTGCGGCTCTAGGCGCTACAGTCTGGAGCCGAGTGACCGCTACGGTCGCAGGTTCGAATCCTGCCTCGGGCATGGCTGTGTGTGATGTCCTTAGGTTAGTTAGGTTTAATTAGTTCTAAGTTCTAGGCGACTGATGACCTCAGAAGTTAAGTCGCATAGTGCTCAGAACCATTTGAACCAATCAGCAACAACGAGACAAATACTAGGAACAAACAAGTCAATTAGAAAAGCGAGGATAAGCGCCCAGGCCGGGAAACATTGAATACTAGGAACGAAGAATCAGGCGGGAGAACATCTAAACACAAGAGAGGATATAATCAAATCAGCAACGGAATTCTACAAAGCAAGTTCTCTACCAAACAAAGCCACAGATCGCAACCCTGTCGATCAAGACCCAATCACTGAAACCATACCCGTTATAATACACAGCGAGGTTAGAACAACCATCACTGAATTGAAAAATGGGAAGTCACCTGGAGAAGACAACATGTACAATGAGCTCTTAAAAGAAGCCCAAGATCTCCTAACTCCAATCATCACAGAAGTATTCAAAAAATCGTGCAAACTGAAGACATTCCCTATCAGTGGAAAACAAGTACGATTGTAGGCCTACTTTTGCACAAAAAAGGTACGAAAGATGACATGAACAATTATAGGCCCTTAGGCCTGATGCCTGGCCTATATAAACTGCTCACGGAAATACGAACAAGGCGATTAACAAAAACACTAGACGAAAACCAGCCCTCAGTACAAGCAGTATTCCGCAAAGGATTCAGCACTGTGGACCATATTTAAACCATTAATCAGGTAACAGAAAAATCGGAAGGTCGCCGCTTCAAAATATACCTTGCTTTTGTCGATTACAGCAAAGCATCCGATACCATCGAACACCCCAATATACTTCAAGCACTAAGAAATCAAGGAGTAGAAGCAAAATACATCCAATTACTAAGAAACATTCAAAACCACAGCTTCGCTAGAGTTAAAACCGAAAAGATGGATCAACCTTTCCGCGTGGAAAGAGGAGTTAGACAAGGGGATCCCATCTCCCCAAAACTAATTTCCTGCATATTGGGGCACATATACAGGAAACTAAAATGGAATATGAAAGACGGAATGTGCCTCAACGACAAGAGACTAACAATTTTAAGCTCGCTGACGACATAGTCATCTTTGCCAAAATTGCAAGGGAACTGCAACAATGCTCCAGGAGCTTAACACACAAAGCAAGATGGCAGGACTCACAGTGAACAAAGCTAAAACGCAGGTAATGACAAATGGATTAGAAACCCCAATATATCTTGAAGGAAAGGAACTGATTTATGCATCACAATAGATATAACTAGGCCAAATAATTTCCTTTAACAACAAAATGGAAAAAGAAATAAAACGAACAGTTTTCTTAGCTTGGAAAGCTTTCTAGGTCTTAAAGTTCATATTGCTAGGCAGAACCATGAATAGGAGGCTCAAAATGGAGGCATTCGAAAGCTGCGTTTTTCCAGTGTTATTATATGGTTATCAGACATGGGCTCTCAAAGGCAAAGAGAGGAACACTTTGCAGGTATGCCAAAGGAAAATGCAGAGGGATATCCTTGGCATCTCCCTGAAAGACAGAATATCGAACACCTCGATACACAAGATGTCAGCAACAATAGACACAGCACAGCAGGCTACGAAGACCAAATGGAAATGGGGCGACCACGTAGCGAGGCTGCAAGACGACAGATGGAAGGCACGAGCTACCATATGGGACCACCAACATCGACAAGAGACTCCCAGGCAGACCAAGAGGCAAATGGCCGGACTTATTCAGAAAAAAATGGTTCAAATGGCTCTGAGCACTATGGGACTTAACTTCTGAGGTCATCAGTCCCCTAGAACTTAGAACTACTTAAACCTAACTAACCTAAGGACATCACACACATCCATGCCCGAGGCAGGATTCGAACCTGCGACCGTAGCGGTCGCGCGGTTCCAGACTGTAGCGCCTAGAACCGCGCGGCCACCTCGGCCGGCCCCCACTTATTCAGAAAACAAGCAGGAAGACAGTGGACCAGCATAGGCTGAGACAGAAAGGAGTGGAAAGAATTAGAACTGCAACTAAGTGAGCAAGTGTAATTCAGTGTGTAGTGTGCATTAAGTGCTGTGCCCTCTTATGCGGACTAGCTCACCGCGTGATTATTTAAAAGCAGCTACCCCTACTTGTAGGAGGCCTTTGCCCTCAATGGGACAACGCAGGCTATTTTCATTGTTTCATTTTAATTAATTAATTTTCATTCATTCATTCATTGCTGCTGTGATGTGAGCTCACACGTGGTGCAAGTTTCGCCTGAAGAAAAAAATGTAATGTGGTTCCGCAGGACCTGGGTGTTAAATCTGGTCTCTACCAACCATTCCACACATTGTGTCAACTGCTGGAGGGTAGCCAGTCAATAATTAACATGGGAAAATAAGAAAAAAATCAGCTTTAGGTGTGTGTAAATATTATGCCACAAGCCGCACCTTTCTACCTACTACCATATACGTGAAAAAAGTTGTAAAGATCATTTTTCAACTTACTGTATGCGTATAGGACAGCATGTAAGGGTGCTTGGCGTTGCGTTTTTAACAGATTAAAGCGAAGAAACTGTCTCTGCTTCGCTCCTCCTATAATAAATTTTACTTAAATTTTATTATCATCTATTTTCAGTCAATCGAATTTCCACAGACACGGAAGAAGGTCCAGCCTTACCCGGTCAGTTATATTAAAATTCCTGCAGCACGCTTCTGGTCGCCTACAAGATTAGGACCAATCCGCGGAAATCCGGACGTATTACAGCCCTAACTTGGGATTCAAAGATGAGCGCAATGGTTCCCTGAATAAGAAAGGAATCTTGACTCCTTTTAGCGACAGTTTGCATTCCTTTTTATAGGCAGTGTTTAACGATGTCGACGAATGCTGAAAAATCATTTGAATATTCAGCCAGTTATTTGTGTGGAAGATAAATATTTTGTACAGAAAATCATGTCAGCTACATACACGCCCCCTGAATTTTTCCGGTTTACAGGTAGTGTCATAGCTATAAAAAATTCGAAAGCACAGATTTTCAGTGCTACCCGTATGACGTTAGGAATCTGTAAGGGGCTAGGAGAGATTACTTAATACTTATTAGGACGTTTTAAAATAAACTTCAGGTTTATTTCTTTTCTTTCCAACTGAGTCAATCAATATATTGCTTCCTCATAGACATATGTCGCCAAAAGACCGCGAATGTAAAAATGAGAGAGATCGAGCGCCCAGGGAAGCTTAGCAGCAGTCGTTCTTAACTGCGAAACATTCCAGACTGGGACATGACAACAGGGAAATCGCTGTGGTACACCAAGTACCTACTCTCCGCCACACACAAAAAGAGAAGGCGTGTTAATATTACATTGTCATCCACTTCTGAGCTGAGCTATAAGTTTTAGTCTATAGCTGATCAGGAAGTTAGTTTAAGATCAATTGTAAAATTTGTACTGTACAGACAGGCAGACGGACAGACTGACAAATATACCGAAAATTAAGGTACGCTCCGCAACACACCAGAAAGCGAGTTAATATTGCATTGTCATCCAGTTCTTGGTTAAGTTGAAAGGTTCAAGTCTGTAGCTTACCAGGAAGCTAGTTTAAAATCAATTGCAAAATTTGTAGCGAAAAAAAAAAACAGAGAAGAAACCGACCAAATAAAAACGTATTAAACTAGCTTCCTGGTTAAATCGCTTTCTGGTGTGTTGCGGAGCGTACCTTATTTTTCGGTCTCTTTGTCTGTCTACCTGTCTGTTCGGTACAAATTTTGCAATTGATCTTAAACTATATATATAATTGAATTCAGAACCGTTAGATTTGTGTCATCCATTTAGCGGATTCCTTTTGGTACTCATGTAGATGACTTCACACTTTTCATTATTTAGAGTTAATTTCCACTTTTCACGCCGTAAACAAATGCCGTTTAAATTAATTTGGAATTCTTTTTGATATCGTGATGACTTTACGAGACGGTAAATGACGGCATCATCTACAAACAATCTAAGAGCTCAGGTTGTCTCCTGAATAGTTTATAATAGATTAGGAACAGACAGTGCCTGTAAAACGTGCTTGGTGAACGCTAGCTATCATTTTATTTTTCTTGATGACCATCCGTCAATTACGACGAAATTTAGATTAGGATTAAGAGAGTGCCTTTAGCACTTACCTGGAAAACGCCAATTATCACTTACGTTTTTCTCGACGATTTTCCGTCTGTTACTACGATTACTACGAACTGTGACCTTTCTCTTCTGGTAAACCTTCCGGGATGTAAGGTCGTGGTCCATGAAACTCTTCAGCTCCTAACGTTTCGTCCAGAGCTGCGCTGGACATCTTCAGAGGGGGGATTTTCCTCCGGTGAGTCTTTCTGACAGGAAATCACGAATGCAGTTGGCTGTAGGCACGCACGTTGTGGTTCTAAACGCTGCAGTCCGTAACCGCGCTGCTGCTGCGGTCGTAGGTTCGAATCCTGCCACGTGCATGGATGTGTTTGATTTCCTTAGGTTAGTTAGGTTTAAGTAGTTCTAAGCCTAGGGGACTGATGACCTCAGATGTTAAGTCCCATAGTGCTTAGAGCCATTTGAACCATTTAGTAGGCACGAAATTTAATTAGAAGTCGCTTATGAGTAACGATGTCAAAAGGCTTCTGGAAGTAAACAAAATATGGAATCAGTTTGGGTTATCCTGTCGATAAAACCCACTGCTTCGTGTGAATGAAGAGCTAGATTTGTCGAGAAAACTATTGCCTTCGTGTCTGGCAGGTTTCCATGGCATCCACAAGTCATTCTAGGTGAAACAGTAGTTCTCAAGCAAGACACGAGCCCACTGAAGTTACATCCGAAAACACTTGTGCTGCTGTTGCCACGTCGTTGTGTACGGAACGCTAACTTCCTGTGCGCAGCTTGTCATTTGCTCACCATGTGTGTATCACAGAACACAGTGGTAGCACGCGGCGTCTCGTATTTCCTTTCCGCTTCACGCTCCCAGTGCTGGACAATGCACACGGTACATCGCAACAAACGCCAACGGACAAGGCGGCACGATCGCTCGAAAGAAACTACTACACTCCGTAGTTGGTGCATATTTATTAGTCCCCTTGTCACCGCGGCGCTGGCGCACGCAAATGAACATAATACCGTACGCTGTTACCGACTCGCCACATCGGTTCTACTGCTGTTTTATGACATTATTTGCGCCTCTACAGTCGCCCGTTGACAGGATCTTTACCTTCAGTATACAATACGGAGTCCTACTGCAAGCAGTCTGCTTTGTTTCTGTGGCATAATGAGATAGTACACTGCTCTGGTATGCTAGCTTATCTCCGTAACGGACAGACCTCAACTTCTGTGAAACCATCACAGAAATGAGAATTCAGTTGCAAAGTAATTAGCATACGAGGAGAAATCAATAACCAAGGGCAGTTTTTTTCTGTGTTCTTTACGTTGAAACAACTGACTCAACCTTTCTGTTGTTCCTGTGCATTGGTTGCATTGATTCAGTGAATTTCTCCAATCTAATTTCGGAGGTTTTATTTCTTATTTTTTTTTATTTTTTTAAATTTTTTTATGGGTCCTCCGTTGTCCGTGCGCACCAGAGAAGAAATGATGGAGTGTTTCCTCTTCTGTACGCTGAACGGACTGAAGTTCGGATATTATTCGAAGAAAGCAGCTATAATAATTGTAGTGGTAGCTGTCTTGGTGAACGAAAAAAGTACTGGTGGATAAATCACTTTAAAACTGGACGAGTACCTGTCTTCGACGAAAAGCGTTCGGATAGGTCATCCATTTCGAAAACCGGCCACATCATCGAGACAGTTAAGTGAATGATTCGTGGCCGCGCCAGGATTGATTATATTGACGGGAGTTCAGCAGTACCTAAAGTTTTCATTTGCTAGCTCCAAAGATATCGAAACTATCATTTTTTGTACTTGTTAGGGACGGTTTGAGGAAAAAGTCGGATAGTTCATAGTCCATTTCTACTAATGACACAATAACTATACATATTGGATAATAACCGCTCGGCTGCTCTTATAATAATTTATTAACGACCGGTTTCGTAGCCTAGGAACCACATCACAGGTTAAATCCATTAAATTACAAAAAGTGTTCGCTACAGTTTGGGTCGAATTAAAGTTACAATCGCTAGTGAGAAATAGAGCAAATTACTTACATGGTCAATCATGAGATTAATGTTGCAACATGGACGGCACTGAACATTCCATGTCTATGCATAAATGATGCCATTAGCAGATCGTCAGATAAGCGGGAAGTATGGGTCCACGATTCCTCCAGCGTACCTAATTTTTTTTAACTATAAAAACCGATATGAAATATGTGTTTTTAAATTTTGACTGAGTGTTCTATTCTAGTATTGGTTTTTTGCCGCGTTAGGTTGAGAGGATACTTCATGACGGTTCTTATACCTTTTTTTGTAATTTAACCGATTTAACCTGTTGATGTGATTTCTAGGCTACTAAAACGATCGGTAAATAAATTATTTACAAGAGCAGCCAAGCGGTTATTATTCAAGGTGTCTGCTTACGACTGTCGTTGTCCCTCACACAAGCCAGTGTGTGGTAGAGCATGTTGAGGAAAGATCCGTCTTCGTCTACAGCATTCAGACTCAAAACTCAAACTTCTGCAAGAAAGTTGGTGACCATAGTGCGTATTTTGGGGTGTGAAATGTCACACTGCTGATTCATTACACCCCTAATGGTCGAACAGTTAATAGTGACAGTTGGTGTGAGCTGTTGCGATATCTGAAACCCAGAATCTTAACGAAGGTGTGATTTTGCTTCAGGATAGTGCCCACACCCACACTGATGGGAAAACAATCCAGTGGATTCAGAATCTTGGTTCTGAGTTACTGGAACACACACCATACAGTACTGACCTAGCTGGAAGTGAGTTTCACATTTTCGGTCCGATGAAGGAGCAACGCATGAATCCAAGTTTTCGTCCCATGACGACGTTGTGGAGGCAGTGCAGGATTGGATATGACGATGCGATAAGGCCTCTTCCAGGACGGAGTTACGAAGCTTGTCAAGATATCAACCAAGTATACAGGGTGGTCCATTGATAGTGACCGGGCCGAATATCTCACGAAATAAGCATCAAACGAAAAAAACTACAAAGAACGAAGGGGGAAACCAGATGGTGCTATGGTTGGCCCGCTAGATGGCGCTGCCATAGGTCAAGCGGATATCAACTGCGTTTTTTCAAAAAGGAACTCCCATTCTTTTTATTACATATTCGTGTAGTACGTAAAGAAATATGAATGGTTTAGCTGGACCACTTTTTTTGCTTTGTGATAGATGGCGCTGTAATAGTCACAAATGTATAAGTAAGTGGTATCACGTAACATTCCGCCAGCTCGGACGGTATTTGCTTTGTGATCCACATTACCCGTGTTAAAAATGGACCGTTTACCAATTACGGAAAAGGTCGATATCGTGTTGATGTATGGCTATTGTGATCAAAATGCCCAACGGGCGTTTGCTTTGTATGCCGCTCGGTATCCTGGACGACATCATCCAAGTGTCCGGACCGTTCGCCGGATAGTTATGTTATTTAAGGAAACAGGAAGTGTTCAGCCACAGGTGAAACGTCAGCCACTACCTGCAACAAATGATGATGCCCAAGTAGGTGTTTTAGCTGCTGTCGCGGTTAATCCGCACATCAGTAGGAGACAAATTGCACGAGACTCGGGAATCTCAAAACCGTTGGTGTTGAGACTGCTACATCAACATCGATTGCACGCGTACCATATTTCTATGCACCAGGAATTGCATGACGACGACTTTGAACGTCGTGTACAGTTCTGCCACTGGGCACAAGAGAAATTACGGGACGATGACAGATTTTTTGCACGCGTTCTATTTAGCGACGAAGCGTCATCGTGATCCACCGACAACGGCTGACAACATGCGTCAGCGCATTTCAATGCATGTGCGAACATTACGGAAAGCGAACCACTCGCTGTTGAGAGGAATGTCGCTACACGTATTGCCAAATGCATTTATTGCATTAATGTGGTATTTACAGGTAATCACGCTGTAGCAGCATGCGTTCTCAGAAATGATAAGTTCACAAAGGTACACGTATCACATTGGAACAACCGAAATAAAATGTTCAAACGTGCCTACGTTCTGTATTCCAATTTAAAAAACCTACCTGTTACCAACTGTTCGTCTAAAATTGTGAGCCATATATTTGTGACTATTACAGCGCCATCTATCACAAAGCGAAAAAAATGGTCTAACTAAAACATTCATATTTCTTTACGTACTACACGAATATGTAATAAAAAATCCGGTTGCCTATTTAAAAAAACGCAGTTGATATCTGTTTGACCTATGGCAGCGTCATCTAGCGGGCCAACCATAGTGCCATCTGGTTTCCCCCTTCAAGCTAGACAAGTTTCGTTCTTTGTAGTTTTTCTGTTTGACGCTTATTTCGTGAGATATTTGGCTCGGTCACGACCAATGGACCAACCTGTATAGAAGCTGAGGGAGATTGTGTATAGAAATGTTATTTATAATGCTATTTTCCCAAGAAAAAGCTTTTTTTTAAAATTTTCTTAACTTTCTAACTTGCCGTGTTTCCCTCTTGCTATGCTAATGCTCATTCCTTTGGTAATATCATTATTTCTAACCCTGACTGTGCTTTTGAGCGTTTTGATTCCACTTAAATAATATTAAATATGGCCGCTTCGTTCCAAAAGTTTCAAACTTAACGATTAACTACCCAAAACACAAACTTCAGAGCGCTGTCGTTTACGAAACCTTAATCATTCTACATTTTAAGCGCAATGTGTCATGCAGAGTCTGTCGATAGTGTTTTGTAAGTGTGTGAGTGTGTTTCTGGTAGCTACAGTCGTGGACAAGCAGCGTATTCAGTTTATCATGAATCTCCAGTAGTGGCGCTGGGGAGCGCGAGTGCGCGCCGACACATTTGCACTTAAACGAATGTGTGGCGACATTCACTCTAGGCGCGGACCGTTTCGAGTTGAGCGGATTAAAGTGAAACTGGCGCATTGTCCGGCGCAAACACTACAGCGGCTTGCAGAATTGAATGTAGTTGGTACTAGTCCTTAATTTGAGCGTCGTAAGTTTGAGAGCAGAGCAGTCCCGTGAATTTTATTTTGTGTCTTTCATCTGTCAGCCCGCATCTCGTGGTCGTGCGGTAGCGTTCTCGCTTCCCACGCCCGGGTTCCCGGGTTCGATTCCCGGCGGGGTCAGGGATTTTCTCTGCCTCGTGATGGCTGGGTGTTGTGTGATGTCCTTAGGTTAGTTAGGTTTAAGTAGTTCTAAGTTCTGGGGGACTGATGACCATAGCTGTTAAGTCCCATAGTGCTCAGAGCCAGCCATCTGTCAGTTGTTGTTCTGGCAGCTATGTGTGCAGCCACAAAGGTCCACGTTGTCTTCGAGCTGTGACTTCGAGAAATATGCTGAAATATGGAAACACAGATAGATAACTAGACAGACGGAGTAAACGGATATCAGAACTTAATTCTCGGAGTTATTGTTGCGTCTCAGGTCCCTGGAAATGAACTTACTTGCGAATTTCAGGAAGTAAGTTTCACATGTCGACCCATGCTAAGACAATTGCGCCCAAGAGCGGTTCATTGTCAGAGAAGAGTGCGTGTTCCGTGTTTCCTTCAACCAGGGTTATGCTGCGGTACGGGTAACGGGTAATAAAAATGGCGCAGGAAATGGGAACGCACTCCACAGCTGAAGAACGCGGGTCAGTACGATGCTTGTGAGCAAAACGTCTAAATTTCAAACAGACTCGCCGTGAAAATCTGGCTGTGTATGGGCCAAATGCAAAGTCGCATCCAGCGTACTGAAACGATGCCGACAATCTGACCAATGTAACATGGCTGATCGGGAAGTCCAGATCTTCCACAAGGTGATTTCTATCTCTTCGGCAAACCGAAACAACATCTAGTGCGCAGTGGGAAGGGCGGGTGGGGGGGGGGGGGGGGGGACGAGAGATTTTTCAGTGGTGACAACATTCACATAGCTGGGCTCGAATGGCTCCGTCACCAAGGAGCGAATTTTTCCCGTCAAGGAACTGGACGACCAATAGCATTGCATGGGGGCTTAATTAAATATAAGATGGAAAATATTTTCCTTTTTTTAGTAGCTGTTTGTCCGATTACGCAGTGTCTCGTAATCGGTTGGCCCTGTCTAGAATTGTTACGCAATCTGACTGCAACAAACAATGTAAGAAAATTTTCGTAAACACAGTTAATTAATTAAGTCCCCAGCAACTATAAAACCTACAAAATCCAAGCACAAATGTAACTGTTCTGTATGTGGGAGTGTGACTCAACGTCCACATCTGGCACGGTTCTTTTCCAACAAGACAAGAATTTTTAAATATCAACTATGCTGACGTGACAAAAGAAATTTAGAAAAACTATAATTACGCAAGAAAACCAGAATTCACTCTAATACAAGAACACAAGCCAGATGCTTTGTTGACTGAACCTGTAGTGACGCATTATTTCAGACACACAATTAATAAAAGAACATTGTAATTTTTACCTTCATATATATTGACGAAATGCACTCATTACAATAACATCTGCTATCTCTCCCATCAAATAACTGCATAAAACATGGAACAACACTCTTTACTACCACATCTCACTCCGACTTCACGACAAGCAGTGCCCACTAGCACATCTCGGTACGACTGACTACAACGAGCTCTCAACAAGCACTGACTGCTACGAACTCTTAACACGCACTGAGGAGGCGGCTTAATAGTACTCTTTGGCGCAATCTCTGGCGCAGTGGCACAGTGTAGCCACCTTTCATATGCCCCTCCTCCACAGGCCAGAATTTGATGGTATTTTTGCCAGCATTGGTGCTGAAAATACCACCAAATTCGTCCAAAAAAATACAGACAAAAATAAAAGATAATATTAATACCTAAATATCACATAATTAATTAAAATTTTGGCTTTGCACTGACCTTTCACTAACCTAATATATGAAATACAGTAAGCAATACAACTTCTTTTCATACATGTGACTTTACATAATAGTTTACACAATATACAAAAAATCAGTTTATACAAATGTTCACATAAAATGCTTTCAATGATTAGTTTATACAAAAAAAAGGACACCAACAGGTAACATCTTTTCAGTAAAAGCAGTCCATCAGTGGCACCCAGTAAAGTTTAGCAGGTACACCCAGCAACAAGTCACATTAGTTCAGTAGAAGCAGTTCATCAGTGGCACCCAGCAATGTTGAGTTGGTGCAGACAGCAACAAGTGACATCATTTCAGTAGAAACAGTTCATAAGTAACATCATTTCAGTAGAAGCAGTCAACCAGTTGCACCCAGCAATGTTGAGCTGGTGTAGACACCAACAAGTGACACCATTTCAGTAGAAGCAGTCCATTAGTGGCATCAGCAATGTTGATCAGGTGCACACAGCAACAGGGGACATCTCTTCAGTAGAAGCAGTCCATCAGTGGCACCCAGCAATATTGAGTAGGTGCAGACAGCAACAAGTCACATCTCTCAGCAGAAGCAGTTCCATAAAATTCACTAGCACTGATCACACTGTTCATCAGAGTTTATGAGCGGAAATTAAACATGTCCTAGTGGCACCAATCATGAAGAAAAGGTACAAGTAACAGTCCATAATTTTTTTACAATTACTGATCACACAGTTCATCAGCAAAAATTAAACACGACCAAATGTCACACATCATGTTGAAAAGTGCAGGTAACAGTTCAGAATATTTATCTTCACTAATCAGACAGTTCAGGCATGAACAATAGTTTGAATGCACATACAAATGCTTTTACAGTAACATACAAATCATAACAAACACACAAATGATGTCAGATAATTGTCCTATTAACTATTACAATACACAAATACCAGTAAACCTATAATATTCATGGGTGTCAGTGCAAGCCACTACCAACAAATAAAATAATATTTAGGAGATATGTGGGTAGGATTAGGAAAGGAAAACACACAGAACACACTCACTCATCTTTCATCCACATTAAGTACTACTGTGTAACTGAATAGTGTTAACTGTGTAAATGTAATTCTGTCAAAATCTGATGTTCATCATGTGTATCAAGTAGTACTGGCAGCAATGTATAATAGTCAATAATAGTTAGGTCAACGTCATAGTCATCATGTCAAAACTAATGTTTGCCAAGCCAGATCAAAATGTACTGTTGTTGAACAACTGTCAGTGACCCAAGATATGCAATTACTTCCTTTCTCCAAAAAAAGTATATACTGCTTAGTGATTTAACAAAGTGTGTGTATAGACTATCTTCCTTCTATTTTAGTGTTCTAGTCTGCTATCTTCATCCTCCTTGTTCCATAAGACCAACAAAAAAAATATGCTCCTCACTTACTTTACCTCTTATACACCAAAACTCCAACAATCATCAGCTTCACACAATCTCAATAATACCTTAATAATACCTCTTCAATACGTCTTATCATCAATATCATTTACCTTACCTCTTGTCCACAAAAACTCCAATAATCATCAACTTCATATAATCTCTATACCTCAATAATACGTCGATAAATATAAACCTCAGCACCAATATCATTTCACTTCCATAACAACTCTTTCCTCTAGTCAGTCTCCTCGAACAAGTACAGATAAAATCCTAATGCAACTTCAATTCAGCATCCCATACAATCCGAAGACACAGTGTCCACACACAACCTCTGTGTAATCCATCTGACCCAAATTTTCTACTCATTATAAATTATAAACAAAGAAATGCATACATGACCTCTAACAGACTTAGTTCGAATAACTCTCAGTAATTAAGTACGATTACGGAGTGTGAATAATCATAATGTTTCACAGTGTGTACACCACTTCAAGAATCATAGCAGAAGCAAACATGTGGAGTATTTTTGTGTCAAGTGTCACTTCCTATTTCAATTGCTCACAAAGAAATGCAGTGTAATAACTGTCAATGGTCTAAACCTAGCTTTGGTCTGTCATGTCGTTAGCTTCCTTCCTATTAGCATAAAGTTATACAGCTTCCATAAAACCTCCAGCTCATGTGACTTCTATGACTTTCTTGTACTAATGTCGTTCGTCGAATTATAGCAGTTAATTTTCTTATCTTAAAACTATAAGGCACTGAGCGTAAGCAAAACTTGCAATAGCGATTAAATATACCAGTAGAGAACAGAATGTCAACAAGTGGATGCAGCACAATTCCTACAACGAGGCTCTGCCAAGCGAGCAATCTATAATTAATACAGTAGCGTGACCTAAACTCTATGTTTATACACAGTATATCAGCATTTCTATACACCAAATTAAAGAGCTGTTGTGACGACAAACAGAAATGTGTAATTATGTAATCCATACGCATAGCAGTAAACATATATCTTACGTAATAAACACGTCATTATCATCATATCAGCATAAGCAAATAAATGTTCATATGTCATCTTAATAAGTAAACATGAAGGCACAAGCAGATAAATCACAAAGTATAACTTACATACATAATCACAGTCAGCACCATTAATCAGATGACAATTATAATTTAAATAAATAAGCACAGCAGGCACATAATAGAAAAATATGACATCAGTGAAAAAGCAGTGCAGCCAAGCGATGCAGAATATATACAAGTCACAACCCAGTTCATTAATAATCATTGTCAAAATCAGTTAACGTACGCAAGCACGTCGCTTCACACGTAAATTCATAGAACATGAAATTAGCACAAAGTATGAATCACGTAATCGCGAGCAGCAAATTACGTCTAAAGTACGTACCTAAGTGGAAATAGGTTACCTGTAAAATGAACTCAATTAATAGTTACCTTTTTTAGTTAATTAGTTTCTTCTTCGAAATTACATTCTTCCTGAAAATTTTCTCGATAGCAAGTCGTCTTAACGTCGGACACGCACAGAATTTACCTGAAGTTCTTAAATATTTTATACAACCGTATCCTGCAAAATACTGAATGTTAATAACACAATTCAACAAGTCCTTATAGCTTTATACAGAATTTAGTTGGAGAAATTAGACTGTGTATTTGTTTACGTCTGTCAGTGCATTCGCACTGAGCGCTCGATCAGCTGTAGGCGCGTGACGTAGGAAGCTATTGTTTGCGGTCAACGACTGCCTTGTGCGGCGCGCAGACTTCACTGTTGCTTTGAGTATGTGCCGCCGCCAAAACACAGCGCGGTATCCTTGTGCTCTCCGCATGTTTACATCTAGCTGTTGGTTTCTCAAAAGTATGTCATTCCACAAAAATCTTTACGTTTGATATATGATGTACTCCCTTAGAGCGTCGTGATTTAAGAGTTTCTACTTCAACAGTGTTATCATGTATAATTTTACGAATTCTATATGGACCGTTATAAAGCAGAAAAAATTTGCGACACAAGCCTTTTCCTTTGTGAGACAAACGATGAGACTTAATTAATACCTTTTGACCAACTGACAAGATTTTTGAACGACCAGGACGTTTGGCTGATTTCTCTCTTCTAGCAGCCGCAGATGCAATATTTTGCAGAGCCAGGTTGACAACTTCAGAATGTCGCAGTTTCCGTGAAGGCGGAAAAGGAACTATTTCAGAAATGCGATTTGTCGGTGCTTTGTTTTTTAGTATCAATAGAGGCGGTAAAGAAGTTGAGTCATTAGGAAGTTCATTCAGAATGTTTTGAAAAATATGAAGATACTGATCCCAAGTTCTGTGATTCTGATGACAATAAAGACGGCACAATTTATTGATTTCCTTCATCCATCTCTCTGAAGCGTTAGATTGAGGGTGAAAAAGTGAAATGAAAATTGGTTTAATTTTACGACGCTGTAGAGTACGAAGCCAAATTTTAGAACGAAACTGTGATCCATTATCTGATATAACCTTATCAACGTGACCGACTTCTTTAAGAAAATGTTTGATAAAAGCGTTAGATACTGAACGAGCTGTTGCTTTGCGTAAAGGTGTAAAACACACATATTTTGACGTCAACTCCACTGCTACGAAAATGTACGCAAAACCATTAGTAGAACGAACCACTGGACCAAACAAATCGACTGCAGCCATCTCCTTTAATTTCGCTGGAATGATGGGAAACAATGGTGCTCTGTGAGAAATCGTTGGAGGCTTAGCCATTTGACATAATTTGCATTTGGCAAGAACAGATCGAATACGTTTTTCCATATTACTGAAGTAACAATTTTCTCGTAATTTATGAAAGCATTTTCTGGGACCAAAGTGCGCATAACTGAAATGCGTATACCAAATCAATTTATTGACCCACTCATCAGGAATACAAACTAACCAAACAGAGTTGTCGAGCGATTTTCGTTTAAAAAGAATGTCATTGCGAACTAGATAATGCTGTCTAATCGCTACGCTTTCCTTTCTCCTCCACTTCTCCTTAATGTCCTTCCAGATTGGATCCTTATTTTGCTCCTTAGCGATGTCCTGGAGCGAAGACGAAATAAAGTTCTCAAACGCAACACCTTGAATATACATCAAACAATAATTGTTTTCCTTGCAGTCCTCTTCAGCACTTTGTTTCAAACCCATAGGTGCACGTGATAAAGCATCGGCAACAATATTTGAAGAACCCTGTATGTAAACAATACTAAAGTCAAATTCCTGTAGGTACAACGCCCATCGTGACAATCTGCCGTGAGTTAATTTTGTTGACATAAGAAATTCCAGAGCTCGATGATCGGTGTAAACCTTAGTATGTCTGCCAAACAAAAATGTGCGAAATTTTGTGAAAGCCCACACAACAGCCAAAGCTTCAAGTTCCGTAATCGAATAATTCTTTTCTGATTTAGAGAGAACACGACTTCCAAATGCAATAGTCTTCTGTACTACAACGCCGTTTTCTTCTATCTCTTGAAATAAATGTGCACCTAGGCCCTTGTATGATGAGTCCGTCGCCAAACAAAATTCTTTCGATAAATCCGGATGTGAAAGAAGTGGAGCAGCAACTAAAGCATCACGAAGCTGTTCAAATTCTGACTGAGCTTCCTCATCCCAACACCAATTAGATTTCTTTCCAGATAGTTCACATAAACGAGGTGTGGCCAAATCGTCTAATCTAACAAAACGTCTAAGAAAATTACAAACACCAAGGAAACTACGAACATCACGTTTTGTGTTAGGAACAGCATAATTACGAATAGCGTCTAGTTTCTCTGGATCAGGGAGAATACCTTGTGTAGAAATAATATGACCGAGAAATTTCACCTGAGAACGACCAAATTCAGATTTTTCCAAGTTCACTGTCATGCCAACTCGTGCAAAAATACGTAACAATGAGTCCAAAATTTTGTTGTGCTCACTCCAAGAACGTTTAGCAATAAGAATGTCGTCAACATAAGAAGTAATGTTGTCACGAAGATAAACAGGTAAAATTTCATTTAAACTACGAATGAATGCTGCTGAAGATACAGTAAGTCCAAACGGTAATTTCCGAAATTGGTAACAGTTACCAAAGGCTAAGAAGGCGGTGTATTTTCTACAGTCAGGGTGGAGTTCTATTTGCCAAAAACTTGCGCGCATATCAATCGTGGATAAAACTTTAATTCCATGGAAATGTTGAAGAAGTTCATCTAAATTTTGTGGGCGGTCAGTTTCAGGAATGATGATGTTATTTATCTGTCTGGAATCCAGAACCAGACGAATTGATCCATCCTTTTTAAGAACAACGTGTAATGGGCTAGTATAAGGACTGACTGCAGGCTCAATAATGCCCTGATCTAACATGTACTGAAGTTCATTCTTAACCTTGTCTCTGTAAGCCAAAGGAATAGCGTACGTTTTTCCGCGAAATGGTGTGTGTTCTTTTACTTTAAATAAATATTGTAAGCCTTGTATAGTTCCTGTGTGATGACTAAACACTGTAGCATGTGAAGTCAAAATGTGGTGCAGCTCTTCTCTTGCAACGTCATCTGGCACTTCAGCTTTCTTAACCTTTTCGTTAATTAATTCTTCGCTATTAATTATATCATCCATCGCGTCTCTGTATCTGTTGTCATTATCATGAATAAACACATTGTCGTCATAATGCTCAACGAAAACATCAGAAGTAAGAAACCTTAAACATTTTGTATCTGACTCAGATCTTGTTAAACACTCGAAAAATTTTAAACATTTCGGCATTCCAGCAACAGTCAAATTTACACTTCCTTCTTTAAAGTTCAAAATTGCCTTATGTGCGTTAAGAAACTCCATACCTAATATAATTTGTGTACTGAGTAATGGAACAATAATAAAATTAGCAGAAAATTCGTATCCTTGACAAATGAAATTTAAATTGGTCTGTTGTTTGACTTCCACACTTTTTCCAGAAATCGCACCTCGAATTGTAGTTTTAGAAATAGGTAACACAGGACAAGCAATAGTTCTTTCACATATACGAAAAACTGATTCACTAATGACATTCAATGGGCTCCCAGAATCTAAAACTGCAGTGAACTTATTCTTACCCACACATACTTCAATAACAGGATGTAAAAATGCGTCTACATTATTTTCCTTTTCATCTAACAAAATGTCTCTCATGTCTTCCAGGCGTACGTAGTGTAAAGTCGTAGTGTCATTACTTTCTGAACCGTCTATATTGCTGCCAGAAGCCGAAGCTGCAAGTCATTGTCGATTGTTTGCGTCACGTCTTTGATTATTCGCGTCATTTCGCTGATCAATTTCTACGATTTGCACTTGTCTCTCAGAAGTTCTGTCACGTGGAGGATGCCAATTAGGTCCCTCCTGTCTGTTGGATGCAAATTCTTGGCTGTGTCTGTTATTAAAATTTCTGTTTTCCTGTCTGTCTGCATAACTACTCCTTGTGTAATTTCGACTGTCACTTCTGAAATTATTGTTGTATCTACTACCCTCATTGTTTCTGTAGTAAGAATTTCTATTACTGTTTGAATAATTTCTGTCTTGATAATACCGATTACTGTTTCCGTATGATTGATCATTCCGATACGAATTACCGTTGTTATAGTTGTCTGTGTAATTTCTGTTAGAACGTCTGTTATTATCATAAGGCTGGTATCTGTTGTCCTGTCTGTTACGTCTGTCATTCTCAAAATTACCGCTATAACGTCCGTTCCGACCACTATCACTTTTCTCTGAAAATCTATTGTAATTACTGTTACTGAAAAAGTTACAAGAGGTCCCGTCGTCGTTGTCATACTCCAGTTCTTGCAACAAAGTCTTAAAAGTCTCAATGTCATCTTTACATCTTCCGGCCAAAGCAATTTGTCTTATGGATTGTGGCAGCTTAGTTAAACAAATGCGAATTAATTCAGTCGGGCTATAAGGGTTGGACAAGAACTGATTCTTTCGAATCTTCAAAGTACTCTGCCGGCGTGCGGAACTCAGACTGTTTGAAATTACGCTGCATAATAAGACTGTGTTTGACTCTGTCTTGCGTGTTTTCGGACCAATATGCCGATAGAAATGCATGATAAAAATCATTTAGATTATTACAATCTCTAATGAGTGCGCGCATCCGCGTCGCTGGTTCGTTTTCTAAATATCCACACATAAATTCCAGTTTGTGACTTAGTGGCCAATTTGGTGGAAGTGCGTACATAAATTGATCTAACCATGCACATGGATGTATGTCATTCTTAGAATTGCGGAAGATCTTAAATTTCCGGACAGTCAAAAAGTGTTTATAGTCAAAGTTTTCGCCTCGTGGCGACAAAGACCTACCGCGTCTGTCCCAGTCCGAATGTCGATTATTGTAAAGTTCGCGCGCCTGGCGCTCTCTTGTTGCATCCCGTAAATGAAACAAATTATTTTCTTCAAACCCTTCTGCTACCTGTAATTCTAAATTTCTTCTGCTATCTTTTCCTACAATTTCGCCTTCGATCTGCTTGACTTGCTTCCGTAATGCCTCAAATTCCCTTTTCACGCGTTCATTAAATTTTCCCTGATTCTCAACATGCTTATTTATGTTCTGATACTCTTCGGTTTCTGCAAATGGTAATGGAGCTGTATCATCCGAATCTCTGTCCCCATGTAAACTAAGATTTGTCAGTTTATCTGAAATTTCCTCAACTCTTTCCGATAAGTCACCTATTTTTTCTTTCTGTTTATTTACGTCTTCCGTAAGTGTCGCGACTCGGGTTTCAGTACTGACACATTTGGTAGTTAACTGTTCATATTGTTGTGTTAGGTTATTTAATCTGTCATTTGGCACGGATTCCTCGATTCTCTCAAATATTTCTTCCTTATCCTTTGCACGTTGTAAATTTAACTCTGAAAAATTCTGTACTATCACGCGATCTCTTTCTTCCTGTTCTCTATCCTGTTCCCTTTGTCTGATTTCTACTGCAATTAATCTATTATTGTGAGAATTCAAAATCGGTTGTACTTCCTCTCTGATTTCTTTCTTTAATTCATCTTTCATATCTTTGAAACATGTCCCTATTCTTGAATCTAACCGTGTTTCCAAAGTTCCCATCTCTGTTTTAATTGTTCCTATCTCTGTTTTAATTGTTCCTATTTGTGAGTCTAACCGTGTTTCCATACGTGCTCCCAAATTTAATATAGCACTCATCAACTGCTCCATATTAAATTGTTCAGAATTCTTTTCGCCCCTAACATTTCCCGCAAAACTAACTTCCTTCTGCATAGCCATAAGGCTATCTGTGTTCGATACTATTCCAGAATCTTCTGTCGTTAATCTTAGATTCTGCGAATTTTCTGATTGAGAAAAATTTTGAAATGGTTCCGGACTATTTTCCCGACTTATTACATTGTTTTCCACCTCATTATCCACCATACTGTTTTCCTCTGTTGGCGAGTTCGCCATGTCAACAATTTCGTCATTCTCACTATTCATCATTTTTCCCTTTTTCATCGATCGCGTAATCATTTGCAAAACATACAAAAAATTCGTCACTGTACGAAAATTACACACAATGACTCTTTATCTCCAACAATACCATTCAAATGCAATGACTCCCTCAAACACGATCAATCGAACAATTGAAATAATTGCACTAAATTGTCAAACCCGTTGACAAGACAACAAATTCAATTCTGAGAAAAAAATACCATTAGAAGAATGACAATTACCAAATCTACACACTCAATACAGACTACAATCACTAAACTCAAAATTACTACAACAATACTACAGTCTACTATTTTTACAGTCAGAAGATTCCAAGGGACGATCCGAAGCAGCGGTCGCCACGTGCATGGGGGCTTAATTAAATATAAGATTGATTGAAAATATTTTTTGTTTTAGTATGTCTGTCCGATTACGCCGTCTCGTAATCGGTTGGCCCTGTCTAGAATTGTTACGCAATCTGACTGCAACAAACAATGTAAGAAAATTTTCGTAAACACAGTTAATTAATTAAGTCCCCAGCAACTATAAAACCTACAAAATCCAAGCACAAATGTAACTGTTCTGTATGTGGGAGTGTGACTCAACGTCCACATCTGGCACGGTTCTTTTCCAACAAGACAAGAATTTTTAAATATCAACTATGCTGACGTGACAAAAGAAATTTAGAAAAACTATAATTACGCAAGAAAACCAGAATTCACTCTAATACAAGAACACAAGCCAGATGCTTTGTTGACTGAACCTGTAGTGACGCATTATTTCAGACACACAATTAATAAAAGAACATTGTAATTTTTACCTTCATATATATTGACGAAATGCACTCATTACAATAACATCTGCTATCTCTCCCATCAAATAACTGCATAAAACATGGAACAACACTCTTTACTACCACATCTCACTCCGACTTCACGACAAGCAGTGCCCACTAGCACATCTCGGTACGACTGACTACAACGAGCTCTCAACAAGCACTGACTGCTACGAACTCTTAACACGCACTGAGGAGGCGGCTTAATAGTACTCTTTGGCGCAATCTCTGGCGCAGTGGCACAGTGTAGCCACCTTTCAGCATGTTCCGGACATTCTTTACCGAGACTTGGCGACTATGATGAAAAATAATGTCATGTATCTGTTTGGCTGTGAAGTGAATTTCAGTTTTCAGTCAAAGTTACTCGGGCAGCATTGATAATGTGTAAGTTTCTCTTTTTGAACTCCTCTCTTAGTTGGAATTACCAGTATATGTATTGAATACAAACAAATAATTACATGATTCTGATTAAGTGGATTAGATGTCAGGCAAGCAGATTCCATATAGACAGACCTATTCTCACCAATCAGAGATAACCGTTTATGATTATAAAATCAGGAAACAAAATAAGGAATACTTGCTGATGGAACATATCTAAACCACTTTAATTTTGCTGATCACTTTGGATACTTTGGTTCTTTCGGAAATATACTTCATCAACCAATGGAAAAGCGTAATAGTTACACGGGCATTCGGCTGTGGTCTAAGGCATGTTTCAATGGTTAACATTTCGTCTCCTAATGCTGGAGTCACGGTCAGAGACTACAAAGACAGCGTTAGTTGATTTTTTGTCTCAGGCAATGTGAGCAAGCCGAACCGTTTATACGTAACCGCACAAAGCTCTGATCGTGAAGTCGTTCGACCGCTGACAAAGACCATGGAGTCACGTCGGCGTTGTTACTGAAGTTTTTACTGCAGGAAAGTTGCTAGTGTTTCCTTTGTTTCGCACCAAGTTCGGCCACTTTTTCTATTAAAATTGTTTTTGTGTTTTTCTATTTCTTTGGCCTTTCTGTTCATTCTGCGTTTCTGTTGCAGATAATGGCAACTACACCGTTCGTTGAGAATTATGTTTATGAGCTTCAAACCGAAGCGATTTGTTTCAGTTATCTGTTTGGATACAAGTTTAATTTTTTAAATTTCTTGCGTGTTTGTTTGCTTACTAGACATAGTTTTTCGTTTTAATGCCAGTGTAGTGTAAAGCATCCTGCTTCCATCGACCCTCATATCGTATAGGTTTTTGTTTATTTGTTTTAGTGAGATCAGATCAGTGTCCGTTAGACCTACAGTGAGAGAGGACAAGCGTTCCTGCTGCACACAAAGGCGAGTACGCCGTTCGTTTGAGAATTATGCTTACG
Source organism: Schistocerca americana (assembly GCF_021461395.2). Lineage (NCBI taxonomy): Eukaryota > Metazoa > Arthropoda > Insecta > Orthoptera > Acrididae > Schistocerca > Schistocerca americana. Next base: position 239,506,517 of record NC_060119.1, on the reverse strand, counting down.
AGTCCTGTAAGTTGACACAGCTCTTCATTAGAAGCGACTTACTTTAAATTGCATCAATGTTCCTTAGTTTCAACTCCAATATTTTGTGCGTATGTGTGTAGTTATCAGGCCGTCTTTAGTACGGACAGAAAATGTGATTACTGTGTTCAGCTGCGAGCCTAGTTGGTGACCCATCGCTCACAAATCCAGACGGCGTTGGCTTCGGTCGCGCAGCTTGAGGCTGTTGCCAATGGGCATCATTGTGGGGAGCCGGTCGAGGCGATCCGAGGGTTGCCCAACACGATCCACGTGTCCCCCTATCGGTCCACTACCGTGGCCGCCCCGGGTGCTGCCCGCACTAACGTTGGCCCCTCGCTCGTGGCCGAGTGAGAGGTCGTTCCAAGATACGACCGGCAGCGAAAGACTTTCTGAGGGGCCGATCGAAGAGCCTCGTCTGACGAACGTGTTACACGCGCTCTGTGGCTGGCGAAGTCCCTGAACCAAATGGAATCGTCACCCTGTTCCAGGAGAATCATCTCGGCCTGCAAGGTGTGGGCATATACAGAGGGTAACATTACTGGTAATTGGGAGTGTCAACGTTAGATGGGGCCCCTTGGGCATATAGCTGCGAAGGAAGGGAAGGAATGCAGTGTGCATTCTGTGCGCATACCAGGAGCAGTCATTCCAGTTGTGGAATGGGTGCTTTCGGATGCCATGTAGAGCACAGGGTGCAGCCAGTTGCAGGTGGTGGCCCATGTTGGGACTAACAATGTGTGTCGCTTTGGATCAGAAGATCTCTGGTTTCGGGCGACTAGCTGAAGTAGTAAAGACTGCCAGTCTTGCTTGCAAGATGAAGGTGGAGCTCGTCATCTGTAGTATCGTCGTCCTCAACGAAACTCCGTCTCGAAATCTGGCAGAAAACCCAGAGAGATCCTGGTCGTACGTACACCAGAACCAAGACGCACTGCATGATAATAATGGTGATGTTGGTCCTTTGCTACAGAGCCGAATGGAGGGTCTGAATCAGGGGCTCAGACGGTTCTGCGACCGTATAGATTGCAGATTCATCGACTTGCGCCGTAAGGTGGTGGGTTTTTAGGTTCCGCTAAATAGTCAGGGGTTCACCACACACAGGAAACGGCTACACAGATAGCGGGGATTGTGTGGAGGGGACTGGACGGTTTTTTTAGGTTAGAGGGTCTCCGGAATACGCAGAAAGGGCTCCAGTTTCAATGGGTGCGGAAAGAAACAATAAATATTGTTGTTGTAAACTGTCGTACCTATTTTCGGAAAAGAACCAGAGCTTCAAGCGCTAATAGAAAGCACTGAATCTCAAATCGTTATAGGTATGGAAAGCTGGCTAGAAGTGGAAATAAGTTCAGCTGAAATTTTTACAAAGGGCTTTATCGTCTTCAGAAAGGGTAGGTTAAATATAGCTGATCAAATGGTTCAAATGGCTCTGAGCACTATGGGACTTAACTCTAAGCTCATCAGTCCCCTAGAACTTAGAACCACTTAAACCTAACTAACCGAAGGACATCACACACATCCATGCCCAAGGCAGGATTCGAACCTGCGACAGTAGCAGCCGCGTGGTTCCGGAGTGAAGCGCCTAAATGTAGTTGACGATGGGGTGTTTGTTGTTGTTAGAAGTAGTTTACCTTATAGTGAAATTGGAGTAGATAGTTTCTGTGAGATAGTATGGGTAGAGGCTACACTTAACAAGCGGAATAAATTAGTAGTTGGTTCATTTCAGCAACCATCCATCCCCCCCCCCCCTCCTATACAGATGATATAACTGCTGAACAGTTCAAAGGAAGCTTGAGTGTCATTTCAAATAGGTGCCCCATGCACATAATTATAGTTCGCTACCCTCGATGGTAGGCATAAAACGTCGTCCGAAGTCATACTGAATGCCCTCTCAGAAAATTTTTTAACAACTAGTTCAGGAGCTCACTCGAAGTAGAAATGATTTCGAAAACATACTTGACTTCTTAGCAACAAATAATTCTGATCAAATAAGGAGCATCATGAGAGAGACAAGGATTAGTGACCGCAAGATTGTTGTGGCTAGAGTGCATACCTAACATCCAAACCTAACCAAAGCAAACGCAAAATACATCTATTTAAAAAAGCTGATAAAAATTCGCTTGAAACTTTCTTAGGAGACAGTCTTCACTTCTTCCAATCTGACAAAGTAAGCGTAGACCATATATGGTTTAAATTCAAAGAAATAAAATCGACGGCAGTTGAGAGATATGTTCCAAACAAATTAATGAATTAATGAGAGATGGTACTGATCCTTCATGGTACACAAAACAGGGCAGAACACTATTGCAGAAGCAATGAAAAAAACATGTCAAAGTTACAACAACGCAAAATCGCCATAATAGGCGAAGTATTATAGACGCTCGAAATTTAGCGCGAACTTCAATGTGAGACGCTTTTTAATTAGTTTTCTCAACGAAACTCTGTCTCAAAATCTGGCAGAAAACCCAAAGAAATCCTGGTCGTATGTAGAGTAATATTCCAGTATTGATGAAAAGTAGATCGAATGTAGTGGTTCTTTGGTCCCCACGCAGGCCTCGCTGTTGCCGATTTATCCGTGTCTCCTAAACGACAGTTTCTGTATTTTTAAGGTACGAGTGATGCTTCTTCTGGTCGTTCCTACATACACCTGATCCCATGTACAAGGAATTTGCTATACTCCTGCCGCGATAAGCGTTGGGTGCAGGTCCTTACAATACTCAAATATTCGTGTAACTTTCTTGCCCATTTAAACACTGTGCCAATTTTGTGTCATAGGACTGAGCTGATGCGATCTGTGACCGTTTTTAATAATGGAAGGAAAACTTTCGCATTAGCTGTTTTTTAATTCACCAGAAGTTCCAGTTATTTTAGGGTAGAGTATCCTATATTTTTTGTTTCTGCCGCACAACAACGTCCCATATCATTCTGTCCAGGGCATGCTGCTCCCTCTTTCATCATATCATCCTGAAATGGCGTCCAGGGACTTCTTCGTTCCTTGAATGATGACAGCATTTAGCGACAGATATTTCTGAAATGACGACGATGTAATTTTCAAAGTTTAACGTTTCATGGACACCTAAAACGCAGACTTCTACGCCTAATGTCTGCGTCAAGTAATGTACGTTTGAGAAAAATTTGTCGCATTGAAGAGTAAATGTGCGGGGAAGCACAGCATCACTATCAAGTTTCACTCTCGCATTTTCATTTTTTTTTTTTCGAGGTGATAGTTAAAATTTTTCGGTTTCCCCGTCCTCTAACTGAAAACAGTATTGCTTGTAAAAGCCTGTCGGTCGACTTTATCCATTACTTCTTTATCGTAATGTATATCTACAGACAAAGAAGAGATTCCAATTTCAGAAAAATTGCTTGATTCATGCAAGAGAAAGAGCTTCACAAATTGAGTGAGTCAATAAAGCGTTGGTCCACCTGTGGCCCTTATGGAAGCAGTTATTCGGCTTGGCATTGATTGATACAGTTCTTGGATGTCCTGCTGATGGTTATCGTGCCAAATTCTGTATAACTGGCTCCTTACATCGTCCAAATACCGAGCTGGTTGGAGGGCCCTTCAAAATGGTTCAAATGGCTCTAAGCACTATGGGAGTTAACATCGGAGGTCATGAGTCCCCTAGACTTAGAATTACTTAAGCCTAACTAAGGACATCGCACACATCCATGCCCGAGGCAGGATTCGAACCTGCGACCGTAGCAGCAGCGCGGTTCCGGACTGAAACGCCTAGAACCGCTCGGCCACAGCGGCCGACTGCTGGGCCCTGTTCATAATGCTGCGAACGTTTCCAATTGGTGAGAGACGTGGCGACCTTGTTGGCCAAAGTAGGGTTTGGCAAACACAAAGAAAAGCAGTAGATGGAGGTATGCGCGAAGGCATTATCTTGCTGAAATGTAAGCTTGAAGTGAAGGGCAACAAAATGGCACGTAGAATGTCGTCGATGTACCGCTGTGCTGTAAGGGTGCCGCACATCAACCAAAGGGTCCTGCTATGAAAACAAATGGCACCGAGACCATCACTCTTGCTTGTCGGACTGTATGGCGGGCGACAATTAGGTTGGTATCGCACCTCTGTTCGGATCGCCTCCAGACACGTCTTCGATCAGGAATGTCATTTACGGCAGTAGAATTGTCTTCAGTGATGAATCCCCCTTCGAACTGACCCCCGATGACCAGCGAAGACGCATTTGGAGACACCCCGGACAGCAGTGGGATACTATCCTGCTGTCGCCCATCATATGGCGGTATCTGGGGCGTAATTTCTTTTCATAGAAGGACCAACCCTTCTGGTTGTGATCAGCTGTATATCGGTACGTCGACGATATCGGTACGTCGACGATTGTTTCCATTTACGGCAAGCCATCATTGGCTTGAATTTCAGCAAGATAATACCCGCCCACACGTGTCGTGAGTTTCTACTGCTTGCCTTCGTGCTTGTCAAACCATATCTCAGCCAGCAAGGTCACCTGATATCTCCCCAGTTGAGAACATTTGCTGCATTATGGGCAAGATCTAGCAACCAGCTAGCGATTTTCAAGATCTAACATGCCAGTTACACAGAATTTGGCACGATATCCCTCAGACGACATACAACAACCCCAGTCAATACCAAGGCGAATAACTTTTTGCTTGAGGGCCAGAGTGGCACCAACGTGTTAGTGACTTGCCCAATCTGTGAAACTCTCTCTTTTGAATATATCATACAACCTATCTGAAACTTTAATTTCACTACTGGCCATTAAAATTGCTACACCACGAAGGTGACGTGCTAAAGACGAGAAATTTAACCGACAGGAAGAAGATACTGTGATATGGAAATGATTAGCTTTTCAGAGCATTCACACAAGGTTGGCGCCGGTGGCGACACCTACAACGCGGTGACATGAGAAAAGTTTCCAACCGATTTCTCATACACAAACAGCAGTTGACTGGCGTTGCCTGGTGAAACATTGTTGTGATGCCTCGTGTAAGGAGGAGAAATGCGTACCATCACGTTTCCGACTTTGATAAAGGTCGGATTGTACCCTGTCGGGACTGCGGTTTATCGTATCGCGACATTGCTGCTCGCGTTCGTCGAGATCCAATGACTGTTACCAGAATATGGAATCGGTGGGTTGAGGAGGGTAATACGGAACGCCGTGCTGGATCCCAACGGCCTCGTACCACTAGCAGTCGAGATGACAGGCATCTTATCCGCATGTATTCGTCATCGCCATATTGGCGTATCACCCGGCGTGATGATGATCGTGCAGCCACGTCTCGATCCCTAAGTCAACAGATGGGGACGTTTGCAAGACAACAACCGTCTGCATGAACAGTTCGACGACATTTGCAGCAGCATGGACTATCAGCTCGGAGACCATGGCTGCGGTTACCCTTGACGCTGCATCACAGACAGGAGCGCTTGCGATGGTGTACTCAACGACGAACCTGGGTGCACGAATGGCAAAACGTCATTTTTTCGGATGAATCCAGGTTCTGTTTACAGCATCATGATGGTCGCATCCGTGTTTGGCGAGATCGCGGTGAACGCACATTGGAAGCATGTATTTGTCATCGCCATATTGGCGTATCACACGGCGTGATGATATGGGGTGCCATTGGTTACACGTCTCGGTCACCTCTTGTTCGCTTTGACGGCACTTCGAACAGTGGACGTTACATTTCAGATGTGCTACGACCCGTGGCTCTACCCTTCATTCGATCCCTGCGAAACCCTACATTTCAGCAGTATAATGCACGACCGCATGTTACAGGTTCTGTACGGGCCCCTCTGGATACAGAAAATGTTCGACTGCTGCCCTGGCCAGCGCATTCTCCAGATCTCTCACCAATTGTTAACGTCTGGTCAATGGTGGCCGAGCAACTGCCTCGTCACAATACGCCAGTCACTACTCTTGATGAACTGTGGTATCGTGCTGAAGCTGTATGGGCAGCTGTACCTGTACACGCCACGCAAGCTCTGTTTGACTCAATGCCCAGGCATATCAAGGCCGTTATTAAGGCCAGAGGTTGTTGTTCTGGGTACTGATTTCTCAGGATCTATGCACCCAAACTGCGTTAAAATGAAATCACATGTCAGTTCTAGTAATATATATTTGTCCAATGAATACCCGTGTATCATCTGCATTTTTTCTTGGTGTAGCAATTTTAATGGCCAGTAGTGTATCATCCAACCTTTCTGAAACTTTAGCTATTTGTTTGTCTGTACATGAACGCCACGAGTACCGCTTTCTGTCCATTCGATTAATCACTTCGTGGTGCGTTTTTTTTTTTTTCTTAGTGAATTCAAGTTGGTATGACTGAAGTGGCTGTTAGCTTGCCAGGTACTCTACGAAAGTAAATACCGAGCCTCCGGCGGACACAGACGCGGTTTCGACAGACGGGGCCGAAAAAATAGGAGCCGTCCCTGAGATGAGATAAGGCGAGCGCTGTGTGGCCCGTTGTGTGAGAGCGGCCCTTAATTCTGCCGTTGGCAGGGGCGAGGCAAGGGACCGGCGGCGGCCCCCGGCCAGGCCGATGGCTATCTCCGGCGCGGACGCCTCGCGCACCGCCGCGGCCGCTGCCGCTGCCGGCATTTGGCGAGCGGCTCGCACTTTCCCGGCACGCCTCACCTGGTCACGATCGCCCCAGCCCGCCCACGCCCTCATCCCCCGCCTGCCGTCCCTGCTCGCCGATTCACGTCTTGCGACGTCCGCCTGCTCGCCTTGCCTCATTCCTCGCCTCGTCATACCACCCTTGTCTCCTACAAAGCTGTCCTCAAACGGAACGAAACGGCTAACGTTGACGCCGATGCGAACGGGACACCCGACTTCACGAGCGACTGCGCCGTTGGTACTCTGGACGAGCTGGGTAAAGTGATGCGCTTTTGGCGCTCTGCAGCGGCCGTTAACGGCTTTATTTGGCTCACAAACCACGCAGTTTTCTTACGACAATGAACGCCCGTAAAATAGCTGCGTCAAATCTATTAGCGATTGTCAAAGAAGAGCGGAGAAAATCGCGAAGCAGATTCTAGACTAGCCGATGGCTTAAACAGCGATCTGCTGGCTGATGATTCAAATGGCCCCGAGCACTATGGGACTTAACTGCTGAGGTCATCAGTCCCCTAGAACTTAGAACTACTTAAACCTAACTAACCTAAGGACATCACACACATCCATGCCCGAGGCAGGATTCGAACCTGCGAACGTAGCGGTCGCGCCGTTCAAGACTGAAGCGCCTAGAACGGCTCGGCCACAGCGGCCGGCTGCTGGCTGAGGAACACTACATAATGCTGCAGAGAAATTTGAGATACATACTAGTAGAAGCTATTCGCTAACTCCACTGAATTTTCACCCCACATTCGGAAATACTTATCACATTTTCAGTGAATAGTGTCTAATGCAAGTTTGCGCGTACTTAATAGCCATATTCAAAAATGTTCAAATGTGTGTAAAATCTTATGGGACTTAACTGCTAAGGTCATCAGTCCCTTACACACACTACTTAACCGAAACTGACAAACACATACACCTATGCCCGCGGGAGGACTCGAACCTCCGCCGGGACCAGCCGCACAGTACATGACTGCAGCGCCATATTCGAGACGTTGCATTGACTACCCACACTCCGAAGTAACGTATTTTATCAAATAGATTTCAAGATCGAGATTCGTTTCGTTGGTTGCTTGATGTGGGGGAGAGGACCAAACACCGAAGTCATCGGTCCCACTGGATTAGTCAAGGAAGTTGGCCGTGCCATTTGAAAGAAACCATCCCGGCATTTGCCTGAAGTCGTTTAGGGAAATCACCGAAAACCTAAATCAGGATGGCCGGACGCGGGTTTGAAGCGTCTTCCTCGCGAATGCGAGTCCAGTTTGCTAACCACTGCCCCACCTAGCTCGCTGATCCGTTTCGTAATTTCATTCGAACCGGGGAGGAGATTTCTCGAAGCTGCTCACCATGATTGAAAAAGATATTTACCGGAAAGATACAAACAAGAAGCAGCACATAAACGCAGAGGTAGGTACTTATATTTCACAGAAAGTTTCATAATAACCACTAGGGAAACATTCCAGATGTTGGTCTTTGTAACCAGAATAGTAGCAAATACATTATTTACGATAAATAACATCCATTTTTGAGATAATATTTCTAGTAAATGAGTAAGAAACATACAGAATCTCTTAGAAAAGGAAAGTTGAAAAAACATTTTTTTGGTATACGGTGCACACGAACTTGCTACGTTGCGCTCTTCAACGCAGTGTTCACGGTGCTATGCACTGCGCTACAATATCGACATTTCATATATGGTTTAGAGTTTGTAGATACTGTATCTACAAATGTCATTATCTTATATTTAATATGCAAATTGTACCAGAAAGACGCGCTTGTGATTGATCATCATTGTGCCGTAGAATTGAAACGGTATATTTTCGTAGACACAAGTTATAACAGTAAAAGCAAATACAGGAAGTCTATGAAGTTTTCCTTCATTTTATTATGATAAATCATACCTAAAAGGACGCGTTTTCGACAGATCTTCAATTTTCTGATGCTTCGAAACGGCTTATATCTGTACCACATTTTGTGAGAGAAAGAAAATCCATGAAATACGATGTTCAACGCCATACAGTTCCGCGGTTCCTACGTTGTGCTTTAAACGTAAAACGATGTCGCATCTCATTTGGTAACGTTCCTCTGCACGACGCTAACCTCTGACAAACCAGTCTTTATTTCGCGTTCCACAGTGCAGTGGAACGTGGAATTACACGCCGTGACGTCACCAGCTCCTCGTCCACGTGCCTTTTCACGTTCCGTGAGAGGGTGGCTTAAGGTCGCTTTTACACGACAGCTGATACATCTGGATACCTGCCTGCCTGCTTCTTTATTTTATTTTTGTTTAGGTCAAAACTATGAAATAGTTTGCTATGTTGTTAATATTTAGGTATGATACTATTCTATTTCAGATTTTATTAGGTGAAAAAAAAAACACTTAAAGAAACCTGAAATTTAACACATCTCGCTCTTATAAATAAATAGACAAATTTCACACGCACTAGACAGAAAAATTATTACTGAAATAAAAATAAATTTTTAATATACCACGATTTTAATGTGGACCAAAAAGTATAGTATAATTTCTTCTAGCCCCATACTGATTCTTAAACACAATCAGGAAGTCCTGAAAATTATGGATTTTTAACAGCTATGAAAACACTTGTGAGATTTAAAACGACAAACTTGGGGCGCTTGCAGTACATACTTCATGCAACAACAATTCACGTCCTTACTATTATTTACTGCATGCACATCACGTTTTTCGTTTGAAATCTTACAACCCTTTTCACAACTATTTCAAAATTTGTTGAAATTAAAAAAAAATATTTTTTCACAAAAATCTTTTTATGCCTAGCCCGCATTAACATAAGACAATTAACATATGATTACTATCTAGTTTTGGTTGTAATTAAGAACCATCTTCAGATCTGAATCAAAATATAGAAACTCCCCTTAGGTAGCCTTTTTACAACGTAATATTTAAGATGAAAATGTTTGGAGAAAGTACAAAATACAAAGGTGAAACCTAGTACTCTAGTAAAAAATGGCACTGTGTAACATCGTATGTAAAAAACCATCATATGTAAAAAATAAACGTGCTTCACAACGCCTTTACAGTGTTATATCGATAAAAGTTTTTACAGGCTTTTAATATAACAAACCATGCACATATTTAATAGGGGTTGAATACAAACTGGATGTACCAGCAATAATAAGAATTCATTTGTGTAGAAAGCAACATGAATAAGAAATTTGTTGTTAAAGAGCAACAAGAAAACTGAGCCAGGCTGTACACCAGTTTCCTCCATACCAGATAATTTTAAATTTCTTTAAAAAAATTGTTGTTAAAATCGACTGAAGGATGCATTATCGCAGAGCTAATTTTTTTTTTCTTTTTTTTTTTTTTGAACGAATTCCTCAAAGATAGACACAGATTATCTTTGTGGGGATAGTGGTCTGAACGGGGCTAGGAGAAATTATTTTATAGTTTTTAGTCCAATTTAAAATGTGGTATATTACAAATTTATTTTTACTCAAATAATTATTTTAACTTGTTTGAATAGTCAAGTAGGGGACTGTCCCGCAGTACTAGCCCAGATTGAACTTCGAAACTCTCTACACCGAGTAAGGCCACTATTTACTACATAGTCAGATACATACAAAAAAAAACCTTTATTACACAGTACGCTAGTGATAAACAGTGGGCAATGAGTGAAAAGAATACAACTGCAGAGTCGATAATGTGACAAAACGGCGCGAGAAGGGCGCTCCACTATCTTCAAGCTGCTCACCGCCCCCCTCCCCTCCCATGCCCCCCATGTGATGGGTCCCATTTGTTGACTCCGTGTAAATCGAAGAGCAGCAAATCACTTGAAAGCAAAGCGGCATGGCGGCCACAAAGGCAGCTAGACGAAGTTTTGCGACTCTTGTGTGAAAGGGCCCACGAGGTTCTGTGCACATCTAATCGCTTCGGCACACTGAATCAGGCTGTACTGCGTCCTGTGTGAATGGGCCCCAAGCCGAGAGGTTGCCCTGTTTCCGTTACGGTTGGCTTTAAAAGTCTAGACAAATTTTGCGGAACTGGTAACTGATTGCACATATCAAAGTATTTGGAATTTACCATTATCATCATCACTATCGCCATCAGTCGTGGGTATCATCTGCTGTAAAGACAAGCTGCGCACCATTTTGTATCTTCCCATTTCTTTTTCTCGTCCTTCACCACGTTCCATTTCCTTCCCTTCCTCTCTAGACTTTCCTGTACTCCTTTCAGTCCTCTATCCCTCCGTCTTCCTCTCGATTTCGTTCTTGACGCTCCACTTCGAACATCTTTCTTGATATTTATCTCTTTCCACTCTTCTCATGTGTTCATATCACTCTTTTGTCTTGTAGGGGTTATCTTCTGTGTTCAAGTTCTCCGCGATGCTGGCAGAGAGCTTCATTTTTTTCCTTTATTGTCATTTCACTCCCCATAATGGGGCAGGCTGGCAGTGGCACAATACGCCTCTCTGCAGTCAAGAGAGTTACAAAAAACATAAGGACATGAGAAAAGAATACATAAACGGAAATGGTAAAAATGGGTGAATAAATGATAACAAAAACAGATGAGTATAAAAGGTACATTTAAAAACATAGATAAGAGCCACACACACATGTGGAAAATGAGCACTGTAGACCGAAGCGAAAACAAAGAAGCACCACAGGGGGAACACAAATGAGTGACAGTGGCGACACTGTTGTGGCGATGTAACATAGCACTGCACATGGCACTGGAGAAACACTGCAACACCCCAAAAACGTAAAAAATCACTGCACCGAAGGGGGGGGGTGAAGAAAAGGGAGGGGTAGAGACGGTAAGGGGAAACCAGGAGGGGGGAGGAAGGGGGCGGTGGAGGGGAGAAGGAAAGGAGCCGGAAGCCCCCAGGGGGGGGGGGGTGGAAAGGAGAAAGAAGGTGGGTGGCAGAGGAAAAGGAGAAAGAAGGGAAGAGGGAAGTGGGGGAGAAGGAGCCCTGAGGAGGGGGAGGGGTAGAAGGGGGGATTGGATTTGGTAGGACGGGTGTATGGAAGGCGCGAGGACATTATCCAGGAGGGGGAATTGGTGGAAGCCACCTTGGGCAAGAGTATGGAGTGTGTGAAGATGGAGACCAGGTGGGACACTGTGGTACAGGCACAGCAGCGGGCTGGGGTGGGAGAGGATGGGGGAAACCAAAGGATGGGGAGGATCCAGTTTGCAGGAGACATATAGGATTCCGTTCAAGGAACGAGAGGAGATGGGGGAAGGGGATCAAATCGTAGCATGGGGGAGACGGATGCAATAAGCGAGGCGGAGTGCATGGCGCTCAAGGATTTGGGCAGAGAGCTTCAGTGAGCGCATTACTTTAATAAGGGGCGATCAAAAAGCTTCTGTTTGAGGGCGTTGCTGCAGCCTATGTGCAATGTAGCGCGACACCGATACGGATATATAAGCTCCGACATGTAGGCAGAGGATTAGTGCGGTATTCGAGTCTTTCCAACGTGCATGCGGTAAATGCGCAAACGCGAACTGTGACGACGTTATTACCATATGCGGCCAATTAGGACCAACGTGCTGTTATTCTTTTGTTGGCTGAAAGACAAACACCGGTAGACATCTATCGGAGAGTGAAGAACGTGCATGTATGTCGAAGACCACTGTTATAGAATGGTGCGCCAGTTCCGTGCTGCTTCATGATAACGTACGCCCCCATGTCGCCGACGTCGTAACTCGGAAGCTACGCCAACTCAAGTGGGTGACACTGGAGCACCAGGCCAATAGTCCTGATCGCTCCCCATGCGATTATTACGCCTTCAGTACCTTAAAAAAGGATGCGCAGCAGGCAATTACGGACTTCTTCAGTCAACAGGATACGGTGTTTTTCCAAACGGGTATCTTCAACCTGGTCTATCAGTAGGATGATTGCCACATTGCTCACGGCGATTGCCACATTGCTCACGGCGATTGTGTCTGATCAGCGTACTGATTGTATGATTTTCGAACGGAAACATCACCTCTCACAGTATGCTATTAGTACTACACTCATGGTCATAAATTAAGGATAATTGCAGAATCTGGTGCCACACAACGTGGCACTACACGAAACTGGCGCTAATAGCATAGGCACGTAGGGAACACAAACGACACAGATCTGTAAGTCCACGACCTTGGTGATAAGTTAAGAAAACAGTCCCGAAACACATGTGCTACAAAACGCCACTGTTTCCTGCGCCTGTACCCCGACATCAATATGGGATATGATCGCTATGCACGCATACACAGGCCGCACAACGGGTTGGCATACTCTGGATCAGGTGGTCGAGAAGCTGCTAAGGTATAGCCTTCCATTCTTGCACCAGTGCGTGTCGGCGCTCCTGAAGTGTCCTAGGGGTTTGAAGACGTTAAGCTATACGTCGACCGAGAGCACCCCGGCGTGCTCGATGGGGTTTAGGTCTGGAGAACAGGCAGGCCATTCCTGTCGTCTGATATCTTCTGTTTCAAGGTACTCCTCCACGATGGCAGATCGGTGGGGCCGTGCGTTATCATCCATCAGGAGGAAGGTGGGACACACTGCAACCCAGAAAAGGCTGACATACTGATGCAAAATGACGTCCCGATACACCTGACCTGTTACAGTTCCTCTGTCAAAGACATGCAGGGATGTAAGTGAACGAATGATAATCGCACCTCGCACCATCAAACAACGCCCTACATACAGGCCCTTTTCAAGGACATTTAGGGGTTGCTATCTGGTTCCTGGTTCACGCCAGATGAAACCCCGGCAAGAATCACTGTTCTGACTATATCTGGACTCGTCCGTGAACATAACCTGGGACCACTGTTCCAATGACCATGTACTGTGTTCCTGACACCAGGCTTTATAGGCTCTGCTGTGACCAGGGGTCAGTGGAATGCACCTTCCAGGTCTCTGGGCGAATAAACCATGTCTGTTCAGTCGTCTGCAGACTGTGTGTCTGGAGACAACTGTTCCAATAGCTGCAAAGTAATTCCATGTCAAATCAACACACTTTAAATAAAAATTTTACCTCACCCTCTTAGATTTTGCTGAAAGTTGGTATACTTATAGTGGGTGCTGAAACTAAGAAAAATACCAGCTTTCAATTTTTTACCTCAAAACATTCCTGAAATATGGCATGTAAACTTTTCAAAAACTGGCCAAAAATGTGTGAACGGACTTTATTTAAATTGCCCTAGGAGCTGCTCTAATTGAGCTAGAGAACTGGGAAAGGTGTCATTTTGCAGCATTTTTCATGCTGTTTCCAGTGATAGACAAAAAAAAACATAGCTTCTAATTAATAACCTTTTTCAAAATGGTAATTAATATTTTGATTTAATTTTTTTACAAAAAGTACATAATGGAAAATTTTCAAAATATTTCCATAACTATTTCATACTGTTGTAAATCACATGGCAAAATATAAATGTGGGATGATGATGGGTTCATCGTTAAAAAAAAAATTATTCCGGCCTCTTGTTTTTCACTAACGGCCCTAGTTTGACCAAACTGACCTTTAAGGTAGTACGTCAGTAGAGGACCGTATACGTAGTAGGGCTTGATGTCTGTACAATAATTCAGAGACTGGAGCCATTGTTGAGATGATGTAGTCTGCATTGTTACCTTCTAAGGCTTTGTGTGCCTACAGCATTATTGTGCACTGTGGTTTTAGTGCAAATCAATTGTTACCTCTGTGTTGACCAGTCTGTATCTATTATATTTAATAGTTCATTTTCAAGTAAATCTATACATTGAAGGACAGTTTATAAGTGGTTTTTGTATACATATGGAACCAAGTAAAAAGTGCAGTGCTGTAAGAGTGAAGTGTTGTAATCCATTGAAGAAGTCAAATCATTTTATCAGAGACAGAAAAAAACTGAGAAATGTCACAACATGGATGCCCAAGTTATTTCCTCAAATACCAAGTGGTGCCAAGATTTGTGATAAATGTAGGAAAGATGTAACCAAACTGAAAAATACACCAGAGCCCATCAGTGATGAAAGTGTTGAAGAAGAATCTTCTGGATCAGAGATAATCATCTGAGACCAAGACCCTGACTTCACTCCAACTTCAGTAGCTGTTAAAACATTTAACACAACACTTCAAGAACTAGGTGAGTCCCCAATTGACAAGAGAAAACTAACATCTAGGCACGCCAAATCAAAAGTGAAGAAAATCTCATCAATGACATGTAAACTTTTTGTTGCTCCTGAAACTTCTTCGTCAGATACTGATACTGATGAATCTGTTCTTGAAAATCTTAAAAGAAACTTTAAAAATTCTATAAGTATAGCAAAAAAACTAATGATTCTTACAAGTTTACCTGAAAAGTGGAGTGTCAGGAAAATAATGAGGGAATTTAATGCTCCTAATTACATTTTTCGGCAGTCCAAAAAAATTTTGAAAGAGAAAGGATTCATGGAAGGTCCAAACCCAAAACCAGGGAAGTGTTTACCAACAGAAACTGTCAAAACTGTACATTCATTTTATGAAAATGATGAAGTTAGCAGGGCAATGCCAGGTATTAAAGACTGTGTGACAATTACAGAAACATGTGGAAATAAAACAAAAATATCAAAAAGACTTATTTTGTGTAACCTTAAAGAAGCTTACAAGCATTTTAAAGGCAAGACTAACATAAAAATAGGTTTCTCTAAATTTGCAGAGTTGAGACCAAAACATTGTGTATTAGCTGGCCAGAGTGGCACACACACTGTCTGCGTGTGCACAACTCACCAAAACATAAAATTAATGATAGAAAATGCCAAACTAAATACAGTAACAAACAGCCGCTTAAACAATTATAAGCAGTGCATTGCAAAAATGCTTTGCAGCTCATCGTCAGTTGATTGCAACATGGGGAAACCGTGAATACTGCCCAGGAGAAACTGTCACACGTAAAATTTTAAAAGACTCTTTTCATGGAAACTTAATTGAACAAGTTCAGTTCCGACAGTGGATGTCAGTTGACCGATGTATTCTGGAAATTGTTCAGAAAACTTCTGAAGAATTCATAGATTTATTTTGTAGTAAGATGTCGACTTTGATTCGGCATGACTTCATTGCCAAGCAACAACGAACATTCCTAAACTTCACAAGAGAAAACCTTATGGAATCTGAATTTGTTGTCATATGTGATTTTTTCAGAAAATTATAGTATAGTTCTACAGGATGAAGCTCAGAGTTTCCACTGGACAAGACAACAGATTACCATTCATCCTTTTGTTATATATTACAAACAGGAGGACAAAATTGAGCATATGAGCTTTGTCATTGTTTCTGATTGCCTGGAGCACAATACAACTGTGGTTTACACCTTTCAAAAGAAGCTAATTTCATATCTAACAAATAAATTTCAAAAGATTCCAAAAAAGATATATTATTATTCTGACGTTTCTGCCGCTCAGTATAAAAATAAGAAAAACTTCCTGAACCTTTGCCTTCATGAGGAAGACTTCAACATAAAAGCTGAGTGGCACTTTTCAGCCACAGCGCATGGGAAAGGGCCTTATGATGGAGTAAGGGGTTCAGTAAAGAGACCGGCATCTCGTGCAAGTTCGCAAAGGCCATACCAAAATCAGATCCAAATCGCACGAGATCTATTTGAGTGGGCAGTAGATAATATCACAAATGTTGATTTTGCATATTCCACTCAAGAAGACTACGCTGCTGCAGAAATATTCTTAAAAAGCCGACTTGAAGAGGCATTGACAACCAAAGGAACACAGCAATTTCACGCTTTCATTCCCAACACTACATGAAAATTAATGGTCAAATACTTCTCAGGTGATATGCAGAGTTGGGAGAGGGAAGTAACTACATCACCAGACCAACTGAAGTTACAAGATGTATCAGGCTATGTCACCACTGTATTTGGCAGAAACTGGTGGCTTGGGTACATTTTAGAAAAAAACAAAGAACTTGAAGTGAAAATAACTTTTCTTCATCCATGTGGACCAGCTAAGTCATTCTCGTATCCTGCACATGCAGATGTCCTGTGGGTGTCAGTTGTAGATGTTCTCACAAAAGTGAATCCACGTGCTCCGACAGGGAGAACATACATTCTTAATGAAAGTGATGTAAACCAAAGCCAGTCAGCTTTATTAAAATGTAATATGTGAAGTTCCAAGACAATTTATTGGGAAACTGCTTTCAACTCAAAACTTAATTTTTGTCTCAGGTTAGTGTTAATTTATATTTTATAGAAAGTTGTTTCAAAATTATAGTTAGTACCTATTGTGTTAAATTTAGCTGTGTACAGATACCTGTTACTAAAAAACAAGCATTACGTATTTAATTTGTTCAAACATCATGGACCAGAACTATTATGTAAATACTTGTACTTATTCATACTTTATTTCAGTTTGTAGGTAAGTGCTCAATTTCTTGTTTTTGTTATATCGGTTAATATACTGTTAGTGAAGTTGTATGAAATTAAAATAAGCAATCAACTTAATTATAAAATATGCTGATTAGTTTTCGTTTAATGAGGTGATGTTTTGATATTTCTAATACTTTTTTTACTTACCTTTCAGTATATTTTAAAGAAATTCCTGTTTGTTAAAGGTCAATTTGGTCAAACTAGGGCTGTTAGTGAAAAACAAGAGTCCAGAATAATTTTTTTTAACAATGAACCCATCATCATCCCAGATTTATATTTTGCCATGTGATTTACAATAGTATGAAGTAGTTATGGAAATATTTTAAAAATTTTCAATTATGTGCTTTTTGTAAAAAAATTAAAATTAAATCAAAATATTAATTAGTATTTTGAAAAAGGTTATTAATTAGAAGCTATGTTTTGTTGTATGTCCCTGGAAAGAGCATGCAAAATGTTGCAAAATGAAACCTTTCCCAGTTCTCTAGCTCAACTGGGGCAGCTCCTAGGACAATTTTAAAAAAGTCCGTTCATACATTTTTGGCGAGTTTTTGAAAAGTTTACATAGCCATATTTCAGGAATGGTTTGAGATAAAAAATTGAAATTTGGTATATTTCTTAGTCTCAGTGTCCCCTATAAGTATACCAACTTTCAGCAAAATGTAAGAGGGTGAGGTAAAATAGGTGTGTTGATTTGACATGGAATGACTCACGTGGTAAGGTCCCGGGCAAGGCTACCTGCAGTACTCCTTGGCCATCTGCGGGCACTGATGGTGAGATATCGGTCTTCTTGTGGTGTCGTAAACTGTGAACCGTCCTGTACTGTAGCGCGGCTTGACACGTTTCCTGTCTGCTGGAATCGTTGCCATAATCTTGAGGTCACACTTTGTGGCACACGGAGGGCCCGTGCGACGACCTGCTGTGTTTGTCCAGCCTCCAGTCGCCGTGGTATTCTACCCCTCATAACGTCATCAATATGTGTTCTTTGAGCCATTTTCAACACACAATCACCATTTGCACGTTTGAAAATGTCTGCACACTTACTCTCTGCACCGTACTCTGACATGCACCATCACACCTCTGCGTATGTGGACTGCTGCCAGCGCCACCGTGCGACGACTGCAGGTCAGATGCACCGCATGTTCATGCCCCGAGGTGATTTAAACCCGCAAACCGCCCACCAGAGCGTTGTTTCACCAAGTATCAGCATTATCTTTAATTTATGAGCATAAGTGTAAATTACGCATCCTGTAAACCTCTACATCATCTACAAGTTTAAACATGTGCTCTTCAGTATACGCATAAGAACAAAAATTCGTTACTGCAATTTTAACACATTCAACAGTGCCGTCTTTTAACACATTCAATAGTGCTCTTTCCTTCTCGACTGCGGAGGTGAACTGGCGATTTTCTACCAAACTGAAACAATAATAACACAATAGCATCTTAACCCTATACATTACAGATGAAGGAATGCGCTAGCATATATATATGTACTCGCGTCAGTGCTGGTGTATTGGCGTTGCCAAGAACATGAATAAATTTCCCCTGAAAAAAGTTTAAAACTTCATAGGTGCATAATTATTTCACTTCAAAAAATGATTGCATGTAAATTATACAAAATGTAGCTCCAAGTTGTAGTCTTCAAAACATTGTGATATACAAAGCCCAACGTTGCAGTCTTTGTATACCCTTCTGCTGCCTGTCTTTTTTGTTCCTGCCAGTCTCTTTCTGTCGTTTGTCAGAACAAACTTTACAGTAGCATGTGGCGTTTACTTTCTTGGCAGTGGGTGGTATATTTTCTGGAAAATGGCTCGTGTTGGTTGCAATTATCGAATAGATCCCCCTGCAACTACTAAGTTCATGCAAGCTTTTCTTATAAATTCCAGTAGAGCTGTCTTTTGCTTGGTGATATGTTTGTACAAAATTAAGCCATCCGCAGCAGAATTGAAAAAGGAGAAAGATAAGTTTTTTCCCCCAGTTCATTGTTTTCTTGACAATGGATCGGAGCTGTAAAGTTGATTGACACTGTCTGTACCAGTCTTGTTCAAGTTAGACTATGAAAATGTTTGGCTTTATTATCATTCTAAAACCTCCTTTAGAACATATTTTGCGAGGACGATATATATCATGTATATTTTTCCATTTGGTCGCTAGACTAGGATCCTTCATTAGAAGAAATAAATAAATAAAAACCGAATTTTTAAAGCCAATACATTTTGCTTCAGCTTCGTTGTTTTGAAGCTTGTTGGTAGGCTGTTTTGGTTCTCAATGACACTCCTACAGCTAGTCTCCGATGTTCTTACAGCATGTTCAGTAAAGCCACATTTGTAAATCAACTCTTGCTGCATCTAGCAGACAAAATACACCTCTCTCCTACAGCCGGCAATCGTGTAGCATGCGAAGAAACACATTTAGACGAATGGAAAAGCTGCGCCCATACATGTTGTTGTTGTTGTTGTTGTGGTCTTCAGTCCTGTGACTGGTTTGATGCAGCCCTCCACGCTACTCTATCCTGTGCAAGCTTCTTCATCTTCCAGTACCTACTGCACCTACATCCTTCTGAATCTGTTTAGTGTATTCATCTCTTGTTCTCCCTCTACGATTTTTACCCTCCACGCTGCCCTCCAATACTAAATTGGTGATCCCTTGATGCCTCAGAATATGCCCTACCAACCGATCCCTTTTTCTAGTCGAGTTGTGCCACAAATTTCTCTTCTCCCCAATTCTGTTCAGTACCTCCTCATTACTTATGTGATCTACCCATCTAATCTTCAGCAATCTTCTGTAGCACCACATTTCGAAAGCTTCTATTCTCTTCTTGTCTCAACTATTTATCGTTCACATTTCACTTCCATACATGGCTACACTCCATACGAATACTTTCAGAAACGACTTCCTGTCACTTAAATCTATACTCGATGTTAACAAATTTCTCTTCTTCAGAAACGCTTTACTTGCCATTGACAGTATACAATTTATATCGTCTCTACTTCGACCATCATCAGTTATTTTGCTCCCCAAATAGCAAAACTCCTTGAGTACTTTAAGCGTCTCATTTCCTAATCTAATTCCCTCAGCATCACTCGATTTAATTCGACTACATTCCATTATCCTCGTTTTGCTTCTGTTTATGTTCATCTTGTATCCTCCTTTCAAGAGACTGTCCATTCCGTTCAGCTGCTTTTCCAGGTCCTTTGCTGTCTCTGACAGAATTACAAAATCATCGGCAAACCTCAAAGTTTTTATTTCTTCTCCATGGATTTTAATTCCTACTCCGAATTTTTCTTTTGTTTCCTTCACTGCTTGCTCAATGTACAGATTGAATAACATCGGGGATAGGCTACAACCCTGTCCCACTCCTTTCCGAACCGCTGCTTCCCTTTCGTGCCCCTCGACTCTTATAACTGCCATCTGGTTTCTGTGCAAATTGTAAATAGCCTATCGCTCCCTGTATTTTACCCCTGCCACCTTCAGAATTTGAAAGAGACTATTCCAGTCAACATTGTCAAAAGCTTTCTCTAAGTCTACAAATGCTAGGAAAGTAGGTTTGCCTTTCCTTAATCTATTTCCTAAGATAAGTCGTAGGGTCAGTACTGCCTCACGTGTTCCAACCTTTCTACGGAATCCAAACTGATCTTCCCCAAGGTCGGCTTCTACGAGTTTTTCCATTCGTCTGTAAAGAATTCGTGTTAGTATTTTGCAGCCGTGGCTTATTAAACTGACAGTTCGGTAATTTTCACATCTGTCAACACCTGCTTTTTTTTGAGATTGGAATTATTATATTCTTCTTGAAGTCTGAGGGTATTTCGCCTGTCTGATACATCTTGCTCACTAGCCGGTACATACGCACCCGTAATGCGTACGGGCTTAGTGCTGAAAGTGTTAATGACCAGCAGCGTAGAAAACAATGAAATTTGGGCGTTACGAGTCCATCCCTAGTCTAACGATACATAATTACGTTATATTTTGCCATCCAGTTGTGTCGAGAAAACCCGAGTGGCATTTGCGAGCTGCACGCAGTGGCGAAGATTCCCGTCAGACACGACTGTCTATACTCTATGTGGTCCGGAGGCGGGTTGTGCAGCTGTGTCCGGCATCCGGCACGTGCGGGGAATGAGCATAGCTTCCGTCTGGCTGGGGCGTGACTGCCCACAGAAAACGCGCTCATCAGACGCCGCGGGCCATGGCAGGCGCCGACCGCTTCGTCTCAAGGCCGGCGGCACATCGCCACGCTTCGCCACGCCTCACTTCTGGCCTCCTATCCCTCCCCCTCATCCTGCCGCCCTTCTTGGGAGGGTTGCTTCCAGTGTTCCCTCCTATGTGGAATTTTCGTATACGACTACGAGCACAGGTTTGTCAGTGTGACCATACTGCTCGAATCAGTTAACGCAGAGAAGGGCGTCAATGGTCATAAAGCTGCTGAGAGGCTCCTATACCCTCACGCTTCATAAACGTCGCTTTTGTCATTTTACTATTGAGTTCATTCTGCGTATATTGTTATATCTCTCTAATCGCGCAGCACAGATAATTACGATGCGCCGAGTGCTAAAATTACGTTGAAGTTTTTATCGGTATTTTTTACTGAAAAATATTAATCTCTTCACTGTGTAATTAGGATTTTCCCAAGGCAGCTGTGGAAGAAGGTAGATCGACGGTTGTCGCTGTAACTTCTTTCAAGAACGCGGAATTAATATGTCACCGTGATCCTTACAGGTGTTATTATACTGCATCGTAGGGATTAAAAAAAATTTTTTTTGGCGAAATTATAATTATCTGAAAAATGGCCATTTTTGGACCCCTCTTTTTGTTGGCAGAAAAAAAAAACCTAGACAACATCATAAAAACAAATCGGCTGCGACAAACTGAAGAGAATTCAGTTTGCTTCAAGGGCGACCAAAAATCATTAAAATCGGATGAAAATTGCAACGTCGGCGAGGACAACCATGCCGAAAAGCATAGTTTAGAGCGAAACGCGTTTAAAGTCTGACAAGTATTTTTCGTATAAAAAAAGGACAAAGCTTTAAACTTGCGGGATATTACTGATGTCTCGTCATGTAGCTATCGCCCCGGATACTGGATGGTTGCTTTCTGCTGCTTTGACCTGACAAGCCCTCATTTTCATCCTCAAAGCCCTTTTCATCGCTGAGCGCGTCACCGCTGGCGTGTCTATTTTCACTGAATCGGTGTATTTCAGCGCCGATTGTGATTTGAAGGGAATTTGCCCCGTGCGTTAAATGTAAAAATACCAAGAAAAATTGATTTTCACTTTACGCCGAACAATAAAAAAAACCGACGTCTCTGAATGACGCCGACTGACGCTAACTCGGCCACGAAACAGCTGTCTCAGCGTCTGCCAGGCGCCAACGAGAAAAAAGTCGACTATGTGTTCGTGAGATTAGTAAACATTTGCACCATTAGAATCTGCCCTAAGAATGTCACGGACTCAACGAAGGGAGCGTGAGCGCGGAACCCGTTCTCTAACGCCGAGGCATGCCGTGCATGCGCGGCTTCAAACGCTAACGCTTTTTGGAGTTCGTACATAATATTTTGGGGAATATTTCTTCAATATATGTACATTCAAAATCCGTGATTAA
Organism: Schistocerca americana; assembly: GCF_021461395.2. Taxonomy (NCBI): domain Eukaryota; kingdom Metazoa; phylum Arthropoda; class Insecta; order Orthoptera; family Acrididae; genus Schistocerca; species Schistocerca americana. The sequence continues at coordinate 239,483,958 of NC_060119.1, read as the reverse complement.
AAAAATTCGAATTTTTGCGATCGTCATCCTGTCGTTCCCCGTTAATCGTTGTTGTTAGCGCTGTCCGCATGATAGGAGTCTGTAGCGAGCTGGGAGTCGTAACTTGCAGTTTATTGCATTCGTGACATGTGGACCCGTCGATTTGTGTCGTGGCACCTTATACTATCGATTATTATTCCAGATAAAATACTCGATAGTAAATTAATTAACTGCGACCGAATTTTGGTCTGAGTTGGTGTTTCAATGTGAAAAATTGTCTGGGATTTCGTGACGTTTTGGCAGTTTTCAGCCATTTCATATTTCCGTTATTGGTGTTCGTATAATAAACGAGAAAAATGAACTCGAAGTTTTTTATCCGTAATTGGTTATTTAAAATTACGTTTTCTAAAATCTACGTCGTCATCCGATCCTAACTTCAAAATTCGTAGCATTACTGAAGCAATATAATCATATCCAGCAAAATACGGACTTTGACCTACTATTTGGGAATGGATGAGATAAGGTAGGAATAGGGGAAGAGAATTAATGCAACAGAGACGTGTGGGAGCGGATGTTACATTTTGATAGCATTATTAAGCTCAGGTGTTATAAGGCATGTTAAGAAAGATAGGAAAATAATTTGTTTACAAAGAGCGACAGTACACAAATTGCACAGTATGTAAGTAGTCCACATCCAATATTTAGCTGCAAAGACGAAGATGTAGAGCACATATCTTAAGCATTCAAAAGCATTGATCAATACGCCTCAGAGCAGTACGTCCAGCAGGTTTGTGAGGGCTGGGAGAGACCCTCCGTGTGTGGTAGCCGTGTCAGATAGTTGCTACGAAAGCAAAGAGAGCTCCGTCACAGATATGCGTGAAGTCAATGCCAACCTGACAAACCAACGCTGAGCGACGACAGAGTGCGTAAGACGAGCAATATGCGAAGCCTTTGATGAACTCGAAATTTTCTCATTAAATTCACGTTTTTCATAAAAGAATAGTTGAAGTTTTATTAAAGTATAATTCCAAAGAAACGATTTAAAGTATTCAGCCTTGAAGTTTGTTCTTAATGAAATCTCAGTACAGTATTACAGCTATTTGCAAAAACTGTCATCATTCTTAAATACTGGCTAGTAGACTTCGAGGGCCAACTTAAGGATTAATTATTGTGCAGATTTGGAATTAACTTTATTTACATTAGTATTTACATTCCTGTCAATGAAATGTTTTTCTGATAACTGAGTACTGTTTGTATCTTCAAGGAGCATTCACTTATTTGTACTATATAATTCAAATAGGACATGTGATACCTGGATCCAGTGTAGTTTGAATATTTCTAGCTATTTGCTTATTATAGTAAAAAATGTTAGAAGACTGGCAAATGCACTTTATTAATGCTGCAGTTGTACTGTGACATTGAAATCTAGCTCAACAATTAGCATGAGGACCCAGAATCTAATCTGTCAGTACTATAATAAGCATATAGCTACAACTGTTCAAACTATGCTAGATCTAGGTATCGCATGACCCATTTGAGTTATACAGCAAAAATAAGTGAATGCTCCTTGAGGATACAAATAATAAGCGTAACAGAGAAATTTATTATCAGAAAACTATTTCAGTGACAGTGTTTTCCAATAATTAAACTGGTAAAAGAACCGTTTGTCCAAGTTCGTACTTCCCCACCATCACTAAATCATTTACTTGTTATGTTCGTCAGTATGCTGCTTTAATATACAGATAGCTATCGTTATTGAGAGCTAGTTGTTGCCAAAACGTGTTAATATTTCTCCTGTGTAGTTCATTTCAGTGGTACATTACTTGCTAAATTGCGCTACTATCTTATATCTTACTTGCAAAACAAAATTTCAGTATCAAGTAAAGTCAGTCTTAATAGTTAACTATCTTCATGAACGGTGTTAGTACTTTGCACAACTTTGCGTAATTCGCCTGGCAACCGTTTCCTTCTGCGTAATTACAGTTAATTTATTACTAATAGGACCTTTGTTCCATTCCCGTTAGTTTTACTATTGGTTCCTTTCAACAGAAATCTTTAGAGAGACTTAAAACAGTCCAATCCCTTTCCATTACACACCGTCACTGTCAAAAATTAAAATATTTTCAAAAAATGGTTCAAATGGCTCTGAGCACTATGGGACTTAACATCTGAGGTAATCAGTCCCCTGGACTTAGAACTACTTAAACCTAACCAACCTAAACATCACACACGTCCATGCCCGAGGCAGGATTCGAGCCAACCTAAACATCACACACGTCCATGCCCGAGGCAGGATTCGAGCCTGCGACCGTAGCGGTCGCGTGGTTCCGGACTGAAGCGCCTAAAATCCTTTCACAGGAGGAACATTATCGGTGTATTGCTAAGTCTGTACTAACCGACAGTGTTATATGCTCAATGAACTCCAGTGGTAGACACTAGAAGAGAAGCGTTACGCACCAAGAAGAAGTTAACAGTTTAAATTCCTGGAGTGTACGTCTCTTGCGAAACAACCACGACGAGAAAATCAGAGAATTTGAGCTCATACGGAGGTTTTCCCGCAACCATTCTTCCTACGCACCATTCGCGAGTGGAACAGTGGCAGGGGAGGGGGAGGCAAAATAGGGCCAGCAGAAGTATCCCCCACCACACACCACAAGGTGCCTTGCAGAGTAGCAAAGAATTTTGTGTCAGCACAAGAATCTTGCATAGACCAGGCAGCCTTACATAGACTAAGTAGTGAATAATGTAAGAGAGGGATATGGTGATCGTATTATTAACAGAATTATTTTAGTATATTTTTCGAGCCGCGGAGTGTACAAATTTTATCATATCCGATTTCTGTTTCTTACAAACTCGTTATCAGGTGGTCTGTTCAAAAAGAAAGAGAAAAGGAGTATAGTAAACTACCAAGAATATTACGTAACACAGCAATAAAGTAAATTTTTGAAAAATAAATCGTGAACGTAATGTAGGACGCATAAATCTGTCACTATTTCTTCAAGGATACCATTTCCAAACATTTCAACAATTACTGAATTACTGAATTAAAAAGAGAGAGAGATAGTCACGCCAGTTGCTAAAAATGAACAGAATGTTTTCAGAAATATTTTCTCATCTGCTATGACATATGTTCTGTCTGTTCATTGCCTTTATCCTCTGTTGCCGTTCTTATGCCGGTTTAGCCTATTTTTGTAGTAATTTGACTAACAGATGTTTGATATCGACTGTTTAGTGCACACTTGTGGACGCCGGTGTTCACTTTCCCACTCCTGGGTTGTGTCTAAACGCGGTAGTTATCTACCACGCTTCCAATGAACGTCTAGCTTACCTACACCAGTTTTAACTAATTTCTCTTAATTCATACTTTAGGAAGTGTGTATCTTACAACCAGTTTTATATTGTAAATATTTTGACCTTATATTTACGATTTAAGACTTACACTGCTGCCGGCCGGAGTGACCGTGCGGTTCTAGGCGCTATAGTCTGGAGCCGAGCGACCGCTACGGTCGCAGGTTCGAATCCTGCCTCGGGCATGGATGTGTGTGATGTCCTCAGGTTAGTTAGGTTTGATTAGTTCTAAGTTCTGGGCGACTGATGACCTCAGAAGTTAAGTCGCATAGTGCTCATAGCCATTTGAACCATTTCTTACACTGGTTATGCTATTATATAGTTAAATGTAGCCTTCAGTTCATTGAGGGCGCAGATAGTTTTCCTTAGTGAGTGCTTCTCTAGCCGTACGTCTACCATCGTGCTGTACACATTTTTACGCTTTGCAATTCAAGGTATTCGTGTTCGTGTTGGTTTAAGCTGTAATTTAATTTGTTATTATTGTTATTATTATTATTATTATTTTACTTCATTTAGGCCTGCAGTCGGCCACGCCATTGTTAATTCTTGCGAGCTTTCCTCAGCTTTGGCAATGGGTGTTTTTACAGTCTTACGTCCGTAATTCTCCACTCCGGGAACGCAATTTTACTACTGTTAATGACTGGCGAGAATCTGATGTTCTGATAAATATACTACACTGCTCCCAGTCTGAATGTCATTATGGTCAACTTTTAGCTGATCGAGGTCTTTCCCAAATAGTCCTGGCCATTTATCGTTAGCCAATTCCCCTCTAGAAACGGTGGTCACGACGTGTGTCTCGGGTTGTCCTTCCTGGCCTCATGACTGTAAAAAATTAGCCTCTTCTTTCTTGTTGCAGTTGTAACGCGCTCTAGGTGTTAGTAGAGTTCTGATACTGTATACCCATCTTCTTTGATGAGGCCCATAACTTCTCTCAGAGTATTTTGTGTTCTGAAATTCTAGTTTCTGAGTTGTCCTTTTTGACCATGTTCAGGCCTTCTCAGGCGTATTGTAATGAAGCTTTCAGTACGATATTATAGTTCCAGAGACCAGGCGACAGCAACTGAAAGAGTAATACCATATGGGCTTTTCTCTGTTTATTTATGTGTGTTTGCTGTATATGCCACTTAATTACATAGTTGGTACATTTTATAACTGAAACACTTTTGTACGGACTTGTGGGGCATATAACAACTATCAATAGATCTTAATAACACATCTTGGTAACGTATATAACAAATACATTTCTTTTAGATTATTGCACAACAAAGATACAATATAGTACAAATACACGAGCGGTTCTAGGCGCTACAGTCTGGAACCGCGCGGCTGCTACGGTCGCAGGTTCGAATCCTGCGTCGGGCATGGATCTGTGTGATGTCCTTAGGTTAATTAGGTTTAAGTAGTTCTAAGTTCTAGGGGACTGATGACCTCAGAAGTTAAGTCCCATAGTGCTCAAACATTTGCTCAGAGCCAAGTAAAAATACACTACGTCGCCACGTAATCTCTTAGTCATACGATGGATTATCTAAGCTAAGGATTAAACAATGTGCAGATATGGCTTTAAATATTCGAAACCTGTTTGTGGAATATACTGTGAAAAATGTCAAGCTGAGACGCAATCACGCATGTGAGATGCCGAGGAGATACCACGAGAGCATTTGTTATTTATCATTGTCTTGCCTGACGTCGCTTCCAATACTGCACGTACGTTTAAGCTCGTGAACCCGGAAATACTTACAGCATATATGTTTCATAGTTTATGAAGACAAGCTCGCTATTAATAATGTGTGTACGTCGACAGTTATGGAGGAGGCTTGTTAGTAAGAGACTATTGATTGAAGCCAATTCGCTTTACAATCTTAACTATTGTCAAGCTCTGTCGTAAATCACCTTTACGTAACGTAAGGACAAGACGACAGTGCTGATAAAATAACTCTACCCAGACATAACACAGTGCTATTGCATTGTTGGTTAGACACTGCAGAAATTGTTATTTTCTTAGAATTTGCCTTTTTGTCTTCACAGAGTGAACACCTGCGGCTACGAGGAAAGCTAATACATTGTCATACATGAGCGTAAGATGTTTTATGTAAGGATGTTTATTGTATGCTGCCACGGCCTCTCATCTAGTGGTAAATGAATAAACAGCAGTTTGGGTCTCTTCAGGCCGACGCTAAGACACTGAACCAGCATTCGAGAATACGACTGTTCAAATCGCCGTGCGACCACCCAGATCTAGGTTTTCCGTGATTCCCCTAAGTGCCAGGATTGTTCCTTTGAAAGGCCACGGCCCATAACTTGCCTCATAGTTTCCTTATCCGAGTTAGTGCTCCGTATCCAACAATCATCTCATCGACAGGACCTTAAACCATTATTTTCTTTCCTCCTTCCTACCATTCCAAACAAGTTAGGCACGACAAACACACGTTGGAAGAAAAAAATCTAGCCCTTCAGTTCTCTGTAGAGGTCGGAACGAGACAACGCCCTGACGTCGATTTAGTAGCCTTTCGTCCACTTAAGCCACAATGATGTCGCCTTCGATGTACCACGCTCCCCAAATAATGAGGCGCATAAGCCACTTCGCATACTTCAGCCTGCTGTATGTTAATAGAATGAAACTGGTTATGCCAATGAAATAATGCCACCACTTCCCAACTCGATCGCTGCAGTCGATCTGGAGGCCGTGTTCTGATTATGAACCGATATACGTTTTTAATTCAGGTTTAGTTAGTTAGTAGCAAGGATATCTACATCAGCGATCATAGGTCGCTACTTTACGGTGTATGGCGGAGAGCGCATGGTAAAAGCGTTACTTATCCGTTTCATCCATTCGTGGAAGCTGTAAATGCGGTATAGTTGTGAAATACGGTGTATCTCCTATAGTGTCGTCACACCTCAACCATTAATTTTACTTGTAATGAAACGTAATATCCACATTTACTGCTGAAAATCGTCGAGGCTGTGTGGTACAGAACGCGTTATTGGGAGCAGTGGGATACAAAGCTTGCACTGACTTAAGTTTCCGTGTTTTCCCTAAATAATCACAAGGTGACGCCGAGGTGATTCCCTCTACCGTCCATGGCCGAGTGGTTGCTTTGAAAACTACGCTGTCAGTATCCTTTCACTACCTATCCAATTCAAGCTTGCGTTACGGCCTCGCCTTAAATGGTCCATTGGATCTTAACCCGTCCTTCCCTGCCATTCAAAATCGTAAAAAATATTGTTTAAAAATATGCAGGTAGCTTCTGAAAGCAAGTAAAAAAATGAAAAAAGCTACCATTGGATTATCTTTTCATTGAAAAAAAAAAAAAAAAGCACCGTTACCGATTTAGAACCGACAAGGTCATCTTCGGACGCTTGTTCACATTTATCTTATGTCATTTATATAATGATAACGATATATAGTATCTGTTTCCAGATATGCTGGTGCCTTATAGCGAGGAACAAAATTAGAAAAAGGATTATTTTTATATTTGATTTTTAAAAGGCCAGTTAACCTGTTCGGTTACTTATTTTGCGCGTATTTCGAAAATGTTCCGATATTTTTGCGAGGGTGACGTCTGCTGTAGCAAGGCTTCATATTATGCCGAATAGTAGTCCATGGTATAAAATTCTTCTGATTTTGAAGACACACTTCGTGGATAGCACCACTCCACGAAACTTTTAATCATAGCCGGTTACTGATGACGTGATATGGTTAGCACCATGTATAGGACACATGATAAATGTAAATAGTCATCGGAAGGTAACATGTCCTTTCGAAAAGAATAACAGCACAATTTGTTTTTATCAGTTAGAATTATTAGTAGTGTCTGGTACTAGTTTGTGCTTCCTGTAAAAAACCACTTGTACTTTCACACCAGCCAAGGTTTCACAATGTAACTTTATGCTAGAAGGCTTTAAAGATACCCGATTTAAAAAAGCCAGTACACCCATAATATTTGAATATATTTTCTTAAAAATCTTATCCCTGAAACACGTCAGTTGCGAAGGATGGAAGATTGTTGACTCTTGTTCCATAATATTTTACGGATAGGCAAAATGGTTTCTGAAGTTCTTGGTCAATAAAAAAATTTACTAATATGTTGGCTTATCTGGAACCATTAACGAACCTAATTTTCTACTTAAAAATTGCTGACTTACGAATTTCCAGTAGCTGTTAAAATTTTACTGAATCGTGCAGTGTTTCGACTGCAGGAAAAGTATGATACCTACCGGATACTCCGTGTTTGTAGTTACTACGCACTTATACTCTTTTTGAATTTTTTTATTGGTGTTTAAAAAAGTTATGAGCAGTGGTGCTGTTATAGAATAATGATATTGTTATATATATATATATATATATATATATATATATATATATATATATATATATATATGTATATATAATAATAATTTACAGCAGCTGCTTGCTGTTTTTCCTTTCTGGAAAAATGCATCTTATTTTCAGACAGTATGGAACACACGTCCATCAACCTGTCCCTTTTTCTAGTCCCTGTCTTCTGCACAGAACATCCTCTATTTTTGTCTTACCAGTCCATTGAATTTTCAGTATCCTTCAGTAGCCCCACATCTCAGACTCAGTGTTTCTCTTCTTTTCCGGTTTTTGCACAGTTGCATGTTTCGCTCCCGTAGAATGCTGTGCTCCAAACGCACATTCTCAGAAATTTCTTCGTCAGATTAAGGCTAATGTTTGATACTTCCATTCTTCTTCTTGCCTTTGCCTTTGCTAAACCGTTTTCTAACTGTTCCTTGCTTCGTCCTGTGAGTTAACGAGCATTTCGCTCTCATTGAAGTATATGGCCGTAAGAGCCAGCCTTCAGGAAGTGTAAAACGAACCTTGTCGTCCAGGACCGTGTGCTACAAAGGGCGCAGATTCACCACGAGATGGGTAAACTCACAGGCGTCTACTGTCTATAGAGGCCTAAGCGCTGTAGTGTGTGAGTGAGACGGACGAGAACATACGTCATAGGGAAACCCAGCAGAAGGCTTTTGTGGCCAGGGATACGTAGCAGTGTTAAATATGGCGGACGTAAGATCGGCCACAAAGGGAAATATTTATGGGAAATATTTAATTCTGTAGTAATTCAGGGAATCAAGCCGCAGTAATTTTGACCTGCCATCCTCCATAAATTTTCGTAGTGATCCCAATAAAACTTGAATATTGATGATATCTATAATAGTATAGGATTTACTGTTAAAGTGTAATTAACAAGTTTTGTAACAAAAACCTGAATACTAAAATCTGAACGCTTTAGTCGATCTTAAGGATCGACATTTCATATAGAAGCGCACCATTGATATGACAAACGTTGTAAATATCAACTCTGTAACTTTATTTGTTTAAAAGATATAGTAAATTTAAATTATCAGTATTTTCAGTTAAGCGCCGGATAATCATTTCCTCCACACAAAACACATTGAACGATGACAGCATGACACCTTATTGAATCGTTAGGTAATAGAATATTTGTTGTAAAGTTTAGTGCATAATAGTTACTTTTGTTCTTTATTTATTTATCAGAAAGCACATTGATGCAAGGGTACTGGCCGTGGCATTCAAAGTTAAGAAGGAAATTGTATTGGTTTTATCCAAAAGAATTTAACGTTTATTATGTAATGGATATTATTGTTACTTTATTTAGAACGTGAAAGTGGTCAAGCTTTGATTATTTAAATATGTTAAAATGTAAAGTAATGTATAATAAGCTGTAGCCAATCAGATGGACGGCTTCAGGAAAGGGAACTGCGCTAGTCAGTTGCGCGAGGACGTTCGGCGCGCTGGAAACGCGGTCGGAGAGGGGCAGAGAGGGACAGTTCTGGTCGAGAAGTCAAAGGTTACAGTTCGGTTGGAGACGCGAAAACGGACAGTTCGGCTGGAGACACCAAAGTGTCTAGTTCGGATTGAGACGCGAAAGCGGACAGTCGGTCTTTAGGCAGTTAGCAAGTGAAACGACTTAGAAAATTTCGCGTTATGTGGTAACGCGGGACTTCGTTTCTGAGCGGTGAGCAGTCGCGCACCTGGTGTGAACTCTTTAACTTTTCGGGTAAATATCGAGGTAGAGTGCTTGTGCTTCGCGATGACATTGTTAATGATGGAACTGTGTCAAATGGAAATACGCTCGAGTGTAACAGTAACTCTAAATACGACCACTTTCGCTATTAGTTTGCTTTCTGAATAAACATTATTCTAACCAAATCCCTACTGTGTGGCCTACATCATTTGTGGATCGTTAATTTAGCTCCCTATATTATTATTACTGTTGTTATATGTTATATTAACGTTGTGTGATTTCATACACTTTCTCGAACTTGCCATCGGCCAGACAATTTAAGCAAAGGGTAACAAGTGTCTAATTTAGGGTGTGTAATACGACACGTGCTGTTCAACCCCTAGTCGAGTTTGAGCCAAGACATTTCGACGAAGAGGAACCGCATGTGAGCCCGAACATGTATGGAATGTTAGCTCGCAGTCCGTCATGGGCTATATTGCTTCCAAGGGAGCAGCATTCCTCCACTTCGTCTCTTACTGGATCCCTCAATTTCACGTTTGACGCTATTTTCATTTCAGATGTCGTCATTACTTTCCGCTTTCTTCGATTAACTGCCATCCGTTTGCTGTGCTCGTTAGAGCATTCACTCCTTACTTTGCCCGCGCATTGTAGCTGAGTGGTCAGCGCGACGGAATGTCATATCTAACGGCCCGGGTTCGATTCTCGGGTGGGTCGGAGATTTTCTCCGCTCAAGGACTGGGTGTTGTCCTTATGATCATCATTTCATCCCCATCGACACGCAAGTCGCCCAAGTGGCGTCAACTCGAAAGACTTGCACCAGGCGAACGGTCTACCAGATGGGAGGCCCTAGCCACACGGCATTTGCATTTTTCCTTACTTGCACCGAGGTTAACAATGTGATCAAATGCTGTATCATTTTAAAATGTGGCCGTCGAGTCCCTTTCACCCTCCGAATTCTCCTCGCCTATAATTCATTATACGAGGGGCGATCCATAAGTAATGCAACAGTTTTTTTTCTAAAAGCACATTGGTTTTATACAAGAATGCAATACACCATAATATTCTCCACTCTACTGGCCACAAACCCTTTTTTCAACATAACCTTCGTTGAATGCGACGGCCTTGCGCCACCTTATTTGGAGAGCCTGTAAGCCCACATGGTACCACTCTACTGGTCGACGTCCTACCGCATCAAAAATCTCACCATCGTCCACGTACTGCCTCTCGCCGAGTACTTCCTTCATTCGGCCAAACAGGTGGTAGTCGGAAGGTGCGACCTCTGGGCTGTAGCGTGAATGAGGAAGTACAGACCAACGAAGTTTTCTGTGGTCCTCTCGTATGCGCACAGTTTTGTGAGGCCTTGGGTTGTCATGTTCTAAGGAGAAGTTCGTTTGCATTTTTGTGGCGACAAACACGCTGAAGTCGTTCCTTCCGTTTCCTGATGGTAGCACAACACACTTCAGACCACGTCATTTCGATAACACAGCCGGCCGTTGTGACCGAGCGGTTCTACGCACTTCAGTCTGGAACCGCGCTGCTGCTACGGTCGCAGGTTCGAATCCTGCCTCGGGCATGGCTGTGTGTGATGTCCTTAGGTTAGTTACATATAAGTAGTTCTAAGTCTAGGGGACTGATGTCCTCAGATGTTAAGTCCCATAATGCTCAGAGCCATTTGAACCATTTTTCGATAACACACTCCAGCTTACCGAACCCAACCACCGTGAAAGACGCCGAGGACACAGTGCACTTCAAAGTTGATCGCTGCATCATGTGGGATGACGTCAAACAGAATAACCGATTTAGAGTCCCAGAAGACAGTCGCCATGACTTTACCGTCGGACGTTGCGGCTTTGAACTTTTTCTTCGGAGGAGTAATTGTATGGCAACATTCCGTGAATTGCCGTTTTGTTTCCGGTGCGAAGTGATGAACCCAAGTTCATCGCTTGCGAAGATGTTGGACAAAAAACTGTCACGATCAGCCTCGTAACATGCAAGCAATTCCCCACACATGGTACTTCGTTGCTCTTTCCGGGCTCCTGTTAGGCAGTGAGAAACCAGTGGGCACACACCTTTGAGTTCCCCAGCTGTTGGCCGAGTGTGTCAGCTCAGAGCCGTCAATTTGAGCAGCGAGGTGTTTGATTGTGATACGTCCTGTGTGCGGCCGGCCGACACGCGGGAAAGTGAACGGGACCTTGTTGTGATGATGACAGACGCCTTGCCTAACGACTCACCGTGCTTTTGTTCACTGACAAGTTTCTGTAGACACTCTACGAGTGTCTATGGATATCTATGATGCTCTGGTTTTCCATGAAAAGGAACTCGGAGACAGCTCTCTTCTTGGGAGGCACCTCCGTTACAGACGCAATTTTGAAGGCTACGTATAGCACCGCTACCTATCGGAACATCATGAAGCTGCAGGGGCTGAAGCGGGAATATTCCACCATGTTCCACAACAAATTTCGCATTTTTTTCATTCGAAACTGGCTGAGAACAATATGTGTTGCAAAACTTATTCAACGCCCCTTGCATCAACCCTCCATCTCTCTCTCTCTCTCTCTCTCTCGCTCCCTCTCCCACTCTTCCTCTCTCTCTCCTCTCTCTCCTCTCTTCCCCCTCCCCCTCTTCCTGCTTCTCTCCTCCTGCGACCTCCGTTACTGACTTTCACTTGCATTTTTAATCAGTTTTCCATAGAAAACCAAGCAGATCACAAAAACGCTACTGCTGTGAAGCGTGAATTTCTCAGTACGCCCCACCGTGCTCACCGTTCTGCCGACACCCACACGCAATATAAATGTCCGTGAGGACCTCCAGCAACGTGTTAGGCATTACGAATAAGCGAAACTCCTCAGTCGTTACTGCAGGAATGATGCTCACGGACGTTTGCGCAGTGACGCAAGACGCCTTTTGGAGAACCGATGGTCTTGTCTTATACTGTTCCCTGACTTGTGTTAATGGCAATTTGCCAGTCGTGGCACGAGAAGAGGGAAGGGTGTCCATAAACGAGGACGATTCTGTTCTACCGATGTAAGAATTCGTTTCCGTTCCACCCGTGATAAAAAGTCTGAATATAGTGTCGGAACTCAGGAACTCACTACGATCAAATTTATTAATGGCCAAAGCAAACTTCGTAGCGGATATTCTTGATTTGTTGATAAATTGCTGAGAAGTGAAAAAAAAGTTTCAAAACGTCGACATTTATTTGAAAGCGAATATAAATTTACATACTAACACAACAAGCACTATTTATAAGAAAATACTTAGAGCCTGTTCACCTCCTCAGCCGTTATGTTTTTGCCCACGAACCAAATAACGTCATAAACGACTGTATTTTTATCTTTCAATAGAACTGCCTTTTCCACTTAATAAAAGGTTATTTAATGAGAATTACTTCATCAATCCGAATCTAATTGGTTACAATACGATAAAACACTCAGGGCGGATGTGCAAGATACACAGGTGATAATGTCTAACCTGTTAGAAATGTAGACTTGCTACAGGATGCAGTAACGTCAAGAAAGAACAGGAAGACTCCATGGTGTGATAAAACCTATACAGAACTGATAAAATTTGCATCAAATATTGCGAAAATAAGAAACCCCGATGTCGTGAATATGTACTGGCAAAGTGCTCATATACCTGCAGAGTGGCATTTATCCCAGATATGCCCAGTTTATGAGAAAGTAAACAGACATGAATGTCAACTAGAGAGGTATTAGCCTTCTGAATTCATGGTATAAACTGTAAGCTAGAGTTTTAACAAAACGACTGTCGCCAGTTGCTGAACTGTACTATCTGATGCCCAGCATTATTTTCGAAAAGTCGGATCATGTTCGGACTGTATCTTCACCCATGACACAACTAACAGAAAAAAAAAAAATCTTGAATTCAATGTACCAATTTTTCTTGCATTCATTGACTACGAAAAGGCGTTTGATAAAGTAAATCGGAACAAGTTGTGGTAAATTTTAAGAAACAGGTGGATTTTATGTCAGCATATAAGACCTGTACAGAGTTTATATATGAATAACAAATTACAAATAAAAATAGTTGGCAGCGACATAATATGGCTGAAATAAACCAAGAAGTTAGACAAGAGTGTCCCCTCTCACCCGCTGTTTGCCGGCCGAAGTGGCCGTGCGGTTAAAGGCGCTGCACTCTGGAACCGCAAGACCGCTACGGTCGCAGGTTCGAATCCTGCCTCGGGCATGGATGTTTGTGATGTCCTTAGGTTAGTTAGGTTTAACTAGTTCTAAGTTCTAGGGGACTAATGACCTCAGCAATTGAGTCCCATAGTGCTTAGAGCCATTTTTTTTCACCCGCTGTTTATAATATGTATATCGACGATGTAACCAGAAATTTGGTAGACAGTACAACATTTTAAAATTAACATTGTGGATGTTAGTAACCTACTTTTTGCTTACGACCAGTTAATTATTAGTCAGAATGAAAATGACTTACCAGAAGCTGCCTTCAATATAAGTAAAATAGCCAGAGAATACAATCTGAACGTCTCCATCACAATGACAAACTCAATTGCACTTGCAGGACGCCAGCCTATGCGATTTAAGATTGAGTTTGACAGGCAGATAACAGAGCAAATTAATACATTTAAATATTTATGGTGCGTTATTGCATACAGGACAGACAATGAAATACAAAATAAGTTAGACCTATTTAACTGTTACTGTGGAACTTCACGCAGAACATGGGAAAAGAAAGTCCACAGAGATACTCTACTAAAATTTTATACGGTTAATGCTCTACGACCACTGCTCCATGGATGCGAAAAATGGACCCTTAAGAAGAGAGATGAAAAGAGAATATCACCGTGCGAAATGAATTTCTGTAGGCACGTGGCCGGATATATTTTGATGGATAGAAAGATAAATGATGGCATCCAAGCTGATCTGAATATGGAAAACACAATTGACATAACAAAACAATACCACTTAGGATGGAAAGAACATATTGATCACATACCAGACGCAAGAATCGCTAAAGCCATAAAACAGTACAAACCAAGAGGCAAAAGATCTCTGGGAAGTCCAAGGAATAGATGACCTGACGAATTATGAAGGAGACGGAACGGACCAGATGATCCAATTTTTTATGCAGATGTGTAGATTTTCTTCACCAGTTTGTGTTCTTATTTATAAACTTTGTAGGCGTGGGTTCTGTTCTGTTATTATAAAACCTACAACATTTTTCGCTTTCAGATTTATGGCCTCGTGTATGGAAGAATGCTCAATGGAAAAAAATCAAACTGGTCACTGAAAATTTGAAATTTGATACGAAAACAGAGTAAAATGATAACACAAAGATCAAGAAAACACAAAAGTATGAAATCGACTACTTCAAAATTAGTAAGTGCGGCGAAATATGTTCAATTCCGATGTTAACAGACATCGACACTGTTCCTCTCACTAATGTCCAAGACAAAACTTCTTTCCCGAGAAACGATGGCGGTGTTGTGACGTGACGGATGTGACGCGACGTGACGTTCTGTGCCGTTGCTCGAAATGCACTGAGCAATGGTTTCATGTTACGTAAAGTGGCATGACATTCCGTTCCATCAAGTGTGAATCGACCTTAAATGTGTCCTCCAAAGTACTACATACATTACGGTCTTGAAGAATACATGTACATGTTCCTTAACGTCAACTTTTGAATTCTCCTTGTGTGATGGTCCCGGTGTTTTCTTAGCCTCTCGAATCCGTAAAAACTTTTTTGATTCCTCTACCAGACATGTTCCGCTTGGCGCCATTTTCTTTTTATTATGGTCATAATTATGTCTTATGTAGAAGCCTGTTCCGTGATCGAGTTGTTGGTTTTCTCTGTTTCGTTTCGTACTTGCCAATATTCGTATCTTCGTTTCTCGCCGAGCAAGGACGGGGCGTGAGTCGTGCTTGGGTAGCTCAGTTGGTAGAGCACTTGCCCGCGAAAGGCAAAGGTCCCGTGTTCGAGTCTCGGTCCGGCAAACAGTTTTAATCTGCCAGGAAGTTTCATATCAGCGCACACTCCGTTGCAGAGTGAAAATCTCATTCTGATTTTTTTTTTATTTCTGGCTGTCATAACTCAAAGCTAATAATGCATAGTAACTGTATACTTTCTCTCTCAAAATACGTTCTTAGATATCTTAGTTTGGTGCGTCCTGTATTTTTCAATATTTTACTGTTGTATGTTTGCAAGGAAACTGTCAGTTATATGGAGTATTATTCGAGAATCAGAACATTCCCTCCCTCTTTTTGGCTTAGGTCGCAGAATATTTTGAAAGCATTCACTTTCTGGTTACAGGGCCGACGTGAAAAGAAAAAACAAATTGAGGTAGGGGTAACAGTATTGCACGGACCCACTCGTCGCCACGTATCGCGGGAAACGCCGAGTTTCCTGCGGGTGCTCCACGTCATACGCGCTAATCATTGCGCGGGGGACACGATTGCCTTTTGTGCTGGCCGAGTAGCTAACAGCACCGGAGCGCGGTGCGCATCGGTAGACTTGGAATTACAAGACTGGCCAGGGTAGGGGGGAACTATAAACAGTATCGGATAAGCTGAGTCGTTCTTTATTATTTCCTCCCCCCACCCGTCCCTCTCTCGCCCGTTCTTTTTATTGTACCTGCCGGGTTTCTCCTTTTCACATTGCTCGCCGGCTCGCATACAGACGTCAGGTGCGTCGAATAACGTACGCAGTTCGGCGGCCGATAATGTGCCGGACGCGAGGGCCGTCCGCGCTGTCGCGTTGTCGCCTAAAGTCGAAGAAATACGGCGCCGGCCGCGCCTGGAAAAAGGCGCGAATACCGACCGATACCCGCTCCGACCTCCGATGCGCTCGCCGTCTTTGTTCTTTCGAGTAATTTTCGCAAACAGCGAACTGCCGCGAGAGAGACGGTAGTGGACAGAGTTGGGGGGGGGGGGGGGGGGAGATTGGAAAAGAGTGGAGAGGGGCGCGGGGGGCAGGGCGAGCTGGCCGAGGGGGCAGGGAGGGGGCTGGAGAAGCGAAAAAACCTTTTAGCATGTTTTGTTATCAGCGCGTATAAATCGGCGACGGTGGCGTTGACGCGCGCTCTTAAATCGCGCGCGAGTGGGGGGACCGAGGTAATGAGCTGGCCAGCGGCCGGCTCCCGGTAAATCAGTCGCCAGTCGTTAGGCGGCCGGTCGGTCGTTGTCCGGAGGAAGCTCTCGGCTCAGCCGGCCTCAGCGCCGCGCCCTGGAGCTTCTGTCCGCCGGAGACCTGCTTCCGCTCTCATTACCACAGGCTGCGGAACACGCGCCGAGCCAGGGCTCTGTTCTCTTCGTCATTTGAGATGGGTTTCCGAATATGGTTTTCTTCGCCGTTTCTTTTGGAAGAGTGTGTGTGTGTGGGGGGGGGGGGGGAGGGGTGTCATGTGATTGTGCTTTTGTTGTTGATCAGTATGCAGTCAACTTTCACTGTCTGTCACCCTCCCCAGTTTTGACATGTCATAGGTAGTGTATGAGTCCATTCCCTGATAATCTCCATTCTGCAACTGAAGAGCATGCACGAAAAGCCATCACAGTCTCTAACTTGTGTTTGAATGGCGAAAGTTTTACAGAGCTCACCTCTAAATTTGACTTTGGGGGTGGTGTTTCTCAGAATGACCTGGACTAGTCTGATGGTCTACTTACTTTGGCCTATTTCTCGTACGACGGAGATCAGGCCCTTCCTGTCTACCGAACAATATGTATTTTGAAAGTTTGCTACGATGGCTACCCCGAGATATCCACCGTGCCTTCAGTATGTAGGGATGATCTTGGGGTTCCGTATTTGCTCTGTGCAAAATATATCAATTCGAAAGCCAGCCGCCCTGGGCATGGATTGACAGTCTGTCTTGCTGACCACTCAGCTACCGGGGGCATGGATATGTGTGATGTCCTTAGGTTGGTTAGGTTTCAATAGTTCTAAGTTCTAGGGGGCTGATGACCTCAGAAGTTAAGTCCCACAGTGCTCACAGCCATTTGAACCATTTGTCTGGGTTTGTGATCGCATAGTCAATATGTAAAACTACCGACGTTTCGGTCTCTCTTGCAGGTGACCTTCTTCAGGGTGTGCCATGCGGTCACAGATCCAAAAAAATTTTATTGACAAAAATGTTAATGTTCGTTTGTTCAGAACCGTTACTCTGAAAGTTCTTGACCGATTGCTTTGAAATTTTTACACAATGTTGAATTAAACAGTCATATTTTTAGGTACTTAATTCCATTTAGACCTTCTGGTGACAAACAGACCCGAACTATTTGAAACAGTTAACGCAGAACAGGGAATCAGCGATCATAAAGCGGTTAATGCATCGATGATTTCAGCCGTAAATAGAAATATTAAAAAAGGTAGGAAGATTTTTCTGTTTAGCAAAAGTGACAAAAAGCAGATTACAGAGTACCTGACGGCTCAACACAAAAGTTTTGTCTCAAGTACAGATAGCGTTGAGGATCAGTGGCCAAAGTTCAAAACCATCGTACAATATGTGTTAGATAAGTATGTGCCAAGCAAGATCGCAAGAGATGGAAAAAAGCCACCGCGCTACAACAACCGAGTTAGAAAACTGCTGCGGATGCAAAGGGAACTTCACAGCAAACATAAACATAGACAAAGCCTTGCAGACAAACAAAAATTACGCGAAGCGAAATGCAGTGTGAGGAGGGCTATGCGAGAGGCGTTCAGTGAATTCGAAAGTAAAGTTCAATGTACTGACTTGGCAGAAAATCCTAAGAAATTTTGGTCTTATGTCAAAGCGGTAGGTGGATCAAAACAAAATGTCCAGACACTCTGTGACCAAAATGGTACTGAAACAGAGGATGACAGACTAAAGGGCGAAATACTAAATGTCTTTTTCCAAAGCTGTTTCACAGAGGAAGACTGCACTGTAGTTCCTTCTCTAGATTGTCGCACAGATGACAAAATGGTAGATATCGAAATAGACGACAGAGGGATAGAGAAACAATTATAATAGCTCAAAAGAGGAAAGGCCGCTGGACCTGATGGGATACCACTCCGATTTTACACAGACTACGCAAAGGAACTTGCCCCCCTTCTTGCAGCGGTGTACCGTAGGTCTCTAGAAGAGCGTAGCGTTCCAAAGGATCGGAATGGGGCACAGGTCATCCCCGTTTTCAAGAAGGGACGTCGAACGGATGTGCAGAACTATAGACCTATATCTCTAACGTCGATCAGTTGTAGAATTTTGGAACACGTATTATGTTCCAGCAGCCGGCCGGTGTGGCCGTGCGGTTCTAAGCGCTTCAGTTTGGAACCGCGTGACCGCTACGGTCGCAGGTTCGAATCCTGCCTCGGGCATGGATGTGTGTGATGTCCTTAGGTTAGTTAGGTTTAAGTAGTTCTAAGTTCTAGGGGACTGATGACCTCAGATGTTCATCCCGTAGTGCTCAGAGCCATTTGAACCATTTTTTATGTTCGAACATAATGACTTTTCTGGAGACTAGAAGTCTACTCTGTGTGAATGAGCATGGGTTTCGAAAAAGACGATCGTGTGAAACCCAGCTCGCGCTATTTGCCCACGAGACTCAGAGGGCCATAGACACGGGTTCACAGGTAGATGCCATGTTTCTTGACTTCCGCAAGGCGTTCGATACAGTTCCCCACAGCCGTTTAATGAACAAAGTAAGAGCATATGGACTATCAGACCACTTGTGTGATTGGATTGAAGAGTTCCTAGATAACAGAACGCAGCATGTCATTCTCAATGGAGAGAAGTCTTCCGAAGCAAGAGTGATTTCAGGTGTGCCGCAGGGGAGTGTCATAGGACCGTTGCTATTCACAATATACATAAATGACCTTGTGGATGACATCGGAAGTTCACTGAGGCTTTTTGCGGATGATGCTGTGGTATATCGAGAGGTTGTAACAATGGAAAATTGTACTGGAATCCAGGAGGATCTGCAGCGAATTGACGCATGGTGCAGCGAATGGCAATTGAATCTCAATGTAGACAAGTGTAATGTGCTGCGAGTACACAGAAAGAAAGATCCCTTATCATTTAGCTACGATATAGCAGGTCAGCAACTGGAAGCAGTTAATTCCATAAATTATCTGGGAGTACGCATTAGGAGTGATTTAAAATGGAATGATCATATAAAGTTGATCGTCGGTAAAGCAGATGCCAGACTGAGATTCATTGGAAGAATCCTAAGGAAATGCAATCCGAAAACAAAGGAAGTAGGTTACAGTACGCTTGTTCGCCCACTGCTTGAATACTGCTCACCAGTGTGGGATCCGTACCAGACAGGCTTGATAGATGAGAGAGAGAAGATCCTACGGAGAGCAGCGTGCTTCGTTACAGCATTGTTTAGTAATCGCAAAAGCGTTACAGAGATGATAGATAAACTCCAGTGGAAGACTCTGCAAGAGAGACGCTCAGTAGCTCCGTACGGGCGTCTGTTGAAGTTTCGAGAACATACCTTCACCGAGGAGTCAAGCAGTATATCGCTCCCTCCTACGTATATCTCGCGAAGACACCATGAGGATAAAATCAGAGAGATTAAAGCCCACACAGAGGCATACTGACAATCCTTCTTTCCACGCACAATACGAGACTGGAATAGAAGGGAGAACCGATAGAGGTGCTCAAGGTACCGTCCACCACACACCGTCAGGTGGTTTGCGGAGTATGGATGTAGATGTAGATGTGGATGTAGATCAGTATGCAGTCAACTTTCGCTGTCTGTCACCCTGCCCAGTTTTGACATGCCACTGATGCCTAGGATTTTTATAATAACAATAATGGCTTCCGAGGCCATTGTACAGTCAATAAATTTTTTCTGGTTTGGGACCGCATAGTCAATATGTAAAACTACCGAAGTTTCGGTCTCTGTTCCAGGTGACCTTTTTCAGGGTCAAAAAATTTTATTGCCAAAAATTTAAATGTTCATTTGTTCAGAATCGTTACTCTGAAGTTCTTGACCGATTGCTTTGAAAGTTAGACACAATGTTGAATTAAACACAGTCATGTTTTTAGGTACTTGATTCTAAAGGAAAACGTAGTTACCAAAAATTTCAAAATGTAGCTTTCCGATTTACTTCAAATTTTTACACCTTACTGTAATAAACTTTCAGACTCATATACACTACGTACTTTTTAGTGAAACGTTTTTAGCAAACTGGATTGTTGTATTTATGGCTTATTGGTTTATGATTAGAATACTATTGCAGAATCTGAATTTGTAATGACAACAAACAAGGCTCAAGATCAGGGAGAGTGGGGAAGAGGAGATGGACAAAGAGTTGGGAGGAAATGGACGTAGAAAACGGGAAGGAGGACATGGAGAGGGAGGGCAGGAGCAGACGGAGATAGAACGGGAGAAGGAGAAGATGGACATAGAGAGGGAGAGAGTGGGGTTAGAAGGAGATAGAGTGAGGAGGAGGAAGTAGAGAATGATGGGTGGAGATGATGGACTGAAAGAGGGAGAGAGAGAGAGGGCAGGAGGAGATGGAGAGAGAGGGGGCAGGAAGTGTTGCACTGAGAGAGGAGTAAGGAGGAGGAGGAGATGGACAAAGAAAGGAGGAGGGAAGATGGACAGAGACAGGGGAAAGAAGGAGATTAGGACGTATACTTAATTTCCATACATATTAGGACATATGCTTTCTCCTTTCTTTCTTTTCCATTTGAGCAGACTGAGCCACAGAAAAGTGTGGCCAGGTATAGCTAGTAAATAAATAAATACATAATAATAATAATAATAATAATAACAGTCTCTACAGAGTATCAGTCAGATTATAGAGGACGTATGGGAAACAGACACCTTACCAGAAAGATGGACCTCAGCTGTGACCCATCCTCTTCACATGAAGGATCGTAAGACCGACCTCGACAATTACACCGCCCTATCTCTGATATCAGTCACCAATAAGATTTATTGTAGAGACCTGATACTAGATCCGCCAACAAACGACACTCAAATGGTTAAAAGGCTCTGACGACTATAGGACTTAACTTCTGAGGTCATCAGTCCCCTATAACTTAGAACCACTTAAACCTAACTAACTTAAGGACATAGCACACATCCATGCCCGAGGCAGCATTCGAACCTGCGCCCGTAGCGGTCGCGTTGTTCCAGACTGTAGCTAGATGAATATCAGAGTGGCTTTCGAATTGGTAGATCTTACACAGAGCAAATACAAAACCATGAGATCAACCTTACATGCTGAAGTCATGGCGGATATCCCAGGGTAGCCATCGTAGGGAACTTTCAAAAGGCATTTTGTTTGGTAGACAGGAAGACTCTGATCTTCGTCGTACGCGAAGTGGGCCAAGGTAAGTTGACCATCAGACTAGTCCAGGTCATTCTGAGAAACGCTTCCATCAGGAAGTGGAATGAAGAGTGGATACAATAAAGATCTACATCTACATCTACATACCCACTCCGCAACCTACCGAATGATGTGTGGCGGAGGGTACCTTGTACCACAACTAATCATTTCCATTCTTGTTCCATTCCCAAATAGAGCGAGAGAAAAATGACACACACTATGTATCACAGCTAGAAAACGAATACTTTCTGGTTCAACAAAAAAGACACGGAAAACCCCTGTAAATAGTCAAAACGAACCGTGTGGTCCTAAGTAGGTCCAAACGTGAAGAAGGAGTAAACGAAGAAGAAGAATAAATAACAAAACATACACAAAACTGTACGTTACAACACAGTCTTTAAACCAACGTGTGTTTATAGTGCTGAAACACTCTGAAACGTATAGAGAGGTATCGAAAAAACCCAGAAGAGATATCTAAAACTAATTAGAAAAATTTTCGGGCCAAATTATACGAAAGAAGCAACATTAGACGAACAGAAAATAGTGAAATTAAAAAGTGTACCTACATTTATTCGGATAAGAAAAAAACGCTAGCTAAAATTTTATGTGTATGTTAAAAGAATGGAACCAAGCAGATTAACTAGGCAGGACGTGGCAGTAATGCGAAAATTGAAACTCAAAAAGGGATCGGTGCAGTAACAGAAGACGTGAAGGAAGAAGGAATACCACAACTTGATATATAAGACAGCAAAATTTTTAGGCAGGAAATCCACGACTAGGTCTGGCAGAGAAGCCCAAGAAGACCGGAACAACTTGATCTGACGAGTGGAAAAGAGCCCTTTCTAAGAGAATGAATGGAAGGTAGGCACAAAGAAAAAATGTAACAGAGCTTTGAGAACATTTTAATGTAATAACAATAAATTATTAATTTGTTTACGTCAGTGCCTATTAAATCACTGTAACATAACTTCAAGGAGTTTGCAAATCAGAGGAATACAACACTTGGAGTTTTGAGAAATATGCGGGTCACGCAACTGGTGTAAGAACCCTGATCTTTCACAACAGTGACAACATCATAATGACCATGATGTAAAAATCAAAGTGTGCACTCACCGTTATCAGTATTTTACCTAGCACTACGATAGTGAATACTGGTGTGCGTACATCGGTTTTTAAAGTGTTGACTGGGGGAATACTGGTTGTTTCTGTCGTCTCTGCCCACTTTTGATAGCGCTCAGTTTTTCTCGTTTTTTTCCCCCCCTTAGTGTAAAGTCTTTCCCTTTAGGTCCTGGCCTACTCAACATTTTGGACTCACGAACATGTCGCATATGTTCTGGGCTGTAAGTATCGTCAGCTTGCAAATGGGCACCTTCAGCTGGCTGGAACGTCCTCTGGAGCCTGTCACGCTGACAGTCCCCAGGGAAGTAACTACAGTGTAACAATTCCCTCTCATTTTCTAGACCTTTAGTTTTCATGGTACATCATAGTCCATAAGTCGGATATAAATTTGGAAACTGGCATACGTAAAAATATACATTGTTTTGGTTGGTTAGTTGATTTGGGGAGGAGGGGACCAAACACCGAGGTCATCGGTCCCATCGGATCAGGGAAGAAAGCCGGCCGTGCTCTTTCAAAGGAACCATCCCGATATTTGCCTGAAGCGATTTAGGAAAATCACGGAAAACCTAAATCAGGATGGCCGGACGCAGGTTTGAGCCGTCGTCCTCCCGCATGTGAGTCCAGTTTGCTAACCACTGCCACCTCGCTCGGTAATGGTTTTGGTAAATTTTCTAGAAGAGGAGGCGGGGTGGCGGGGTGGCGGTCATCATCACCATAACCTACGTTTCTAGCATTTGCAGACTTAAAGAAAGCTTTTGACAATGTTAACTGGAATACTCTTTCAACTTCTGAAGGTGACAGGGGTAAAATACAGGGAGCGAAAGTCTATTTACAATTTGATCAGAAACCAGATGGCAGTTATAAGAATTGTGGGGCACGAAAGGGAAGCAGTGGTTGAGAAGGGAGTGAGACAGGCTTGTAGCCTATCCCCGATGTTGTTCAGTGTGCGTATTGAGCAAGCAGTAAAGAAACAAAAGAAATCTTTGGAGTAGGAATTAATATCCGTGGAGAAGAAATTAAAACTTTGAGGTTCGCCGATGACATTGTAATTCTGTCAGAGACAGCAAAGAACCTGGAAGAGCAGGTGAACGGAATGGACAGTGTCTTGAAAGGAGGATATAAGATGAACATCAACAGAAGCAAAACGAGAATAACGGAATATAGTTGAATTAAATCATATGATGCTGAGGGAATCAGATTAAGAAATGAGACACTTAAAGTAGTAGATGAGTCTGCGATTTGGGGAGCAAAATAACTACAAATGGTTCAAATGGCTCTGAGCACTATGGGACTTAACTTCTGAGGTCATCAGTCCTCTAGAACTTATAACTACTTAAACCTAACTAACCTAAGGACATCACACACATCCATGCCCAAGGCAGGATTCGAACCGGCGACCGTAGTGGTCGCGCGGTTCCAAACTGTAGCGCCTAGAACCGCTCGTCCAATGCGGCCGGCTAAAATAACTAATAATGGTCTTAGTACAGAGGCTGTAAAATATAGACTGGCAATGGCAAGAAAAGCGTTTCTGAAGAAGAGAAATTTTTTAGTAACGAGTATAGATAAAAGTGCCAGGAATTCTTTTCTGAATGTATTTTTATGGAGTGTAGACATGTATGGAGTTGAAACAAGGACGATAAATACACTCCTGGAAATTGAAATAAGAACACTGTGAATTCATTGTCCCAGGAAGGGGAAACTTTATTGACACATTCCTGGGGTCAGATACATCACATGATCACACTGACAGAACCACAGGCACATAGACACAGGCAACAGAGCATGCACAATGTCAGCACTAGTACAGTGTATATCCACCTTTCGCAGCAATGCAGGCTGCTATTCTCCCATGGAGACGATCGTAGAGATGCTGGATGTAGTCCTGTGGAACGGCTTGCCATGCCATTTCCACCTGGCGCCTCAGTTGGACCAGCGTTCGTGCTGGACGTGCAGACCGCGTGAGACGCTTCATCCAGGTCCCAAACATGCTCAATGGGGGACAGATCCGGAGATCTTGCTGGCCAGGGTAGTTGACTTACACCTTCTAGAGCACGTTGGGTGGCACGGGATACATGCGGACGTGCATTGTCCTGTTGGAACAGCAAGTTCTCTTGCCGGTCTAGGAATGGTAGAACGATGGGTTCGATGACGGTTTGGATGTACCGTGCACTATTCAGTGTCCCCTCGACGATCACCAGTGGTGTACGGCCAGTGTAGGAGATCGCTCCCCACACCATGATACCGGGTGTTGACCCTGTGTGCCTCGGTCGTATGCAGTCCTGATTGTGGCGCTCACCTGCACGGCGCCAAACACGCATACGACCATCATTGGCACCAAGGCAGAAGCGACTCTCATCGCTGAAGACGACACGTCTCCATTCGTCCCTCCATTCACGCCTGTCGCGACACCACTGGAGGCGGGCTGCACGATGTTGGGGCGTGAGCAGAAGACGGCCTAAGGTGTGCGGGACCGTAGCCCAGCTTCATGGAGACGGTTGCGAATGGTCCTCGCCGATACCCCAGGAGCAACAGTGTCCCTAATTTGCTGGGAAGTGGCGGTGCGGTCCCCTACGGCACTGCGTAGGATCCTACGGTCTTGGCGTGCATCCGTGCGTCGCTGCGGTCCGGTCCCAGGTCGACGGGCACGTGCACCTTCCGCCGACCACTGGCGACAACATCGATGTACTGTGGAAACCTCACGCCCCACGTGTTGAGCAATTCGGCGGTACGTCCACCCGGCCTCCCGCATGCCCACTATACGCCCTCGCTCAAAGTCCGTCAACTGCACATACGGTTCACGTCCACGCTGTCGCGGCATGCTACCAGTGTTAAAGACTGCGATGGAGCTCCGTATGCCACGGCAAACTGGCTGACACTGACGGCGGCGGTGCACAAATGCTGCGCAGCTAGCGCCATTCGACGGCCAACACCGCGGTTCCTGGTGTGTCCGCTGTGCCGTGCGTGTGATCATTGCTTGTACAGCCCTCTCGCAGTGTCCGGAGCAAGTATGGTGGGTCTGACACACCGGTGTCAATGTGTTCTTTTTTCCATTTCTAGGAGTGTAGTATCGTCATAAAGTGTGAACACACTGTCAGGAAGAGAAATTCGTGACTAGAAGTTTTGTGGTCAGGGGTGGCGGTTCATCAATCTTCAGACTAGTGTGAAGCAGCCCGCCACAACTTGTCCCCCGTCCCCCTCTTCAGGTCAGAGTAACACTTAACACCGAACATCCTCGATTATTTGCTATATTATTATTTTTATGTATACCAATATCCGTCTACCCTAGCGTTTTTGCCCTCTACGGCTTCCGCTTGTACCATGGCCTATTATTTATCCTGTTCCTTCTTTTAGTGTTGTCCACATCTTTCGTTCTCCGCATTTCTATCAGTTTCCGTAATTTTCAGCATCCAAGTGTAACACTACATCTCAAAAGCGTCGATTCTCTTTCGTTACTTTTTTTCACAATATACGTACGATTGTCTTCCGTGCAGTGCTTTCCTCCAGGTGTACATTCTCAGAAGTTTTTTGCTTAAATTAACGTCTTCGCTTCATTCCTGTAGACTTACCTCAGCGAGACTCTTTCTCTTTACCTGCTTATGTCTCCTTCTTATACCCTTCTTTCTTCGTCCATCATACATTATCATGTTTCTAAGGTAGCGCAAGTCCTCCACTTCGTGGGCTCCAATATTTGTGTTAAATTTATAATGACGCTCATTTGTGCTATCCTATATTACTTTCTCCGTTCTTTGATATACTCTCAGTGATTATTCTGTGACCATTAGGCTCTTCATTTATCCTGTAATTTTTCCTTACTTTTCCTGAGGATAGCAATCTTATCAGCTAATGATATCATTGATATCATTTCACTCATCATCATCATCATCATTTAAGACTGATTATGCCTTTCAGCGTTCAGTCTGGAGCATAGCCCCCTTATAAAATTCCTCCATGATCCCCTATTCAGTGCTAACATTGGTGCCTGTTCTGATGTTAAATCTATTACTTGAAAATCATTCTTAACCGAATCCAGGTACCTTCTCCTTGGTCTGCCCCGACTCCTCCTACCCTCTACTGCTGAGCCCATGAGTCTCTTGGGTAACCTTGCTTCTCCCATGCGTGTAACATGACCCCACCATCTAAGCCTGTTCGCCCTGACTGCTACATCTATAGAGTTCATTCCCAGTTTTTCTTTGATTTCCTCATTGTGGACACCCTCCTGCCATTGTTCCCATATACTAGTACCTGCAATCATCCTAGCTACTTTCATATCCGTAACCTCAACCTTGTTGATAAGGTAACCTGAATCCACCCAGCTTTCGCTCCCATACAACAAAGTTGGTCGAAAGACTGAACGGTGCACAGATAACTTAGTCTTGGTACTCATTTCCTTCTTGCAGAAGAGAGTAGATCGTAGCTGAGCGCTCACTGCATTAGCTTTGCTACACCTCGCTTCCAGTTCTTTCATTATATTGCCATCCTGTGAGAATATGCATCCTAAGCACTTGAAACCGTCCACCTGTTCTAACTTTGTTCCTCCTATTTGGCACTCAATCCGTTTATATTTCTTTCCCACTGACATTACTTTCGTTTTGGAGATGCTAATCTTCATACCATAGTCCTTACATTTCTGATCTAGCTCTGAAGTATTACTTTGCAAACTTTCAATCGAATCTGCCATCACAACTAAGTCATCCGCATATGCAAGACTGCTTATTTTGTGTTCACATATCTTAATCTCACCCAGACAGCCTATTGTTTTCAACATATGATCCATAAATAATATGAACAACAGTGGAGACAGGTTGCAGCCTTGTCTTACCCCTGAAACTACTCTGAACCATGAACTCAATTTACCGTCAACTCTAACTGCTGCCTGACTATCCATGTAAATACCTTTAATTGCTTGCAAATGTTTGCCCCCTATTCCCTAATCTCGTAGAACAGACAATAACTTCCTCCTAGGAATCCGGTCATATGCCTTTTCTAGATCTATAAAGCATGGATACAATTCCCTGTTCCACTCATAACACTTCTCCACTATTTGCCGCAAGTTAAAGATCTGGTCCTGACAACCTCTAAGAGGCCTAAACCCACACTGATTTTCATCCAATTGGTCCTCAACTAATACTCGCACTTTCCTTTCAACAATACCTGAGAAGATTTTACCCACAACGCTGATTAAAGAGATACCTCTGTAGTTGTTACAATCTTTTCTGTTTCCATGTTTAAAGATTGGTGTGATTACTGCTTTTGTCCAGTCTGATGGAACCTGTCCCGACTCCCAGGCCATTTCAATTATCCTATCATTTCACTATGGATTTGGTGCTCCGGTGTTTGCACCAAAGTCAATGACAAAGCAAACTACGTTGCTAATTACTGGGAAGGGAAGATATAATTGGTGCATCCGGATACGGAAGAAGAAGAAGAAGAAGAAGACTATGGATTTTAATCCCACTCCTGAAATTTTCCTTTATTTCCGTCATGTCTTTTATTATAGTTTAAAGTCGTGTTTATTGTTTGGAGTGGTAACCGATTTCGCTCAGTTACAGAACACCTCCAGATAAGAGCATGGAACATACCCTAACTTCGGGGCAGGGGCGAGGGCAATTCGTTAGTTTCATGGAAGGGGGAAGGGACGAAGGAAATGATGCACTATTTCTTACAAAGTGAAATGCAGAACTATTGAAGAGCTGCATTTACTAATCACCGATCAGAGTAATGTTACTACTTTATAATGAATCCCCGTACACCCTACAATGGACTTAACTGACAGGCAAGTTTCTACGGCTGTAGCCTCCTGGCTTTCTTCATACTGATACTGAAATGACACGTCTTTTTTGTGGAGGGCAAGATGTGAAATTCTTTTATGAAAGTAATTTTTTCCCTGTAGTCGAGGTGATGGGGCAGTAGCCTTCCCCTGCCCCTTGCTGGGTATTACCTGTCTTATGATCATAGTAACTGCTGAGTAACAAATCATTTTCAGGTGCTGTGTACAGCTACCATGACTCTCACAGGTCACTAAGATGGTTCATGAAAGCTGTACACAGCACCTGAAAATGACTAGTTCAAAAAATTGTTCAAATGGCTCTGGGCACCATGGGACTTAACTGCTGAGGTCATCAGTCCCCTAGAACTTAGAACTACTTAAACCTAACTAACCTAAGGACATCACACACATCCATGCCCGAGGCAGAATTCGAACCTGCGACCGTAGCAGTCTCGCGGTTCCAGATTGTAGCGCCCAGAACCGCTCGCCCACTCCGGCCAGCAAATGACTAGTCGCTCTGCAGTTACTATGACCTTAAGATATTCTGCGGTTCATCGAAATCGGTTATCAATTTGAAGAAGCGCGACTTTAGACTTAATAAAGCACATTTTACTAGTTCTCTATTAATTTGGTAATATCTACAAGATTCGATGTAAGATTTCACATCGCCCCGGCGGCGAAGTAATCGCAAGAATCAAGAATGAAACAACAGTGAGAAAGCTTAAAAGTGTCAACTGCAGTCGCCAGCCGAGACAGTGCATTGGTTTCCGTAACATAAAAAAAAGTCGCGTAAGTAGCGAAACTTACAAGCGTGGTATGGTTAATGTGCTACAGGTTAGCCAAAGTGTAGAATATATAACACGGTACCAATAAAGAAAAAAAATATTTTAGATGGAAGATATTCATCCATCGGACGACACTTCTCTGGTCATTTTGTAGAATGAAATCGTTATCCACGGCACAGCCGGAAGAATGTACATAAGCACATCCATAGATCTGCGTAATTATAGATATAGGAAGATGTGGAAGCTTGTCATCTACCTCGAGATATTCCATCACTCACAAAGACACTATTTCATCCAAAAAGTATCCCTAAAATTACTTGAACTGTGTCCAGACTCCCGCAGATGTGGCGCAAATGTTTTCCGGCATAGGAGTAGAGAAGCTGCACCTACTGTCCTATCTGATTCTCCTACACATTAACCTAAATGTGATACACAAGATTATCATTGATAGTTCAACATTTTTTTCTCTTGTAGCTGTTTCTGTTCTATCAACATTCTACTCAGTTTAGTACAAACGTAAAACCTAGGCAAACATTTTTGAGATGTTTCTGTATGTACATTACATTATAAGATGATGATGTTTAATAAGTGTAGTGTACCATGGATAGCTGCACGGTATATTTAATACCAAATGACAAAGAACGGTAAATAAATTCTTCCTCTAGTTACAGTACTGAATATTTTGTTTACTTTGTAGGGGCTCGGGAATTTCAGAATTTGTTAGGGGTCTGCCTCTAAGAAACTTACATTTAATTTCAGCAGAAGGTATAGACTAACATCGAGCACCGCAGTTGTATTGTGGCGATAGAAAAGTTCCTTTTTTCGACTGTGTTGCAATTTTTATTTGGGAAAAATTAATTACATAAATTAATCAGTAGTATGCTCTATATTATCGGAGAACGTCTATTGAGCCAGATGGAAAAACAGATTCTTTATCGAAAGAATTCCTTCTATACGTTTTGCATAGAAAACCAAGAGACGCAAACCTAAGGACTGAAGTATAGGAAATGAAGAATCATGCGTTAACTAAGCTCTTGGGTACCTGATTTCGTCGTGGTAATGACGTACAAATGTGTAATATTGTACGAGTATTATGGTATGCGACATTCTCAGTCCAGTGGCCACCCCTAATTGCTTCGCGCCCACGTCAACAACTCAGTCGAGTTTCTTTCAGTGGCGTAGCTACATATACCTTGTTGCAGGTTCTCTGTTACGTTACTTATAGTTGCTGACTCAGAAGTTTAATTGATTGCTCCAAATTACAGGACCGTTATGTTATGGTTGATTAACTTAGAAAGTATACAAGCCACACTGTACAGATGAGCTCTAGCACCCGCCACTACGGATTCTCTCACACCTGATCCAAATAGCTGACAGGCAAGTAGCCAACATCAAGATTGCTAAAGAGTATTCCTCTAACAGTCGGTGACAAATATCACAAGCAGCATGTGATCTAGTCTTCCCGGTCGTTTTTTCTCTACTGCGGCTGAAAGGCATTTGGGTTGGTAAGAACATATGACACTGCTTATCCGATTATCTGTTCGTAGAACGTGGCACGTTTTTTTCATGCCAAATGCGTAACACCATCTTTTATCAACAGAGGGAATGTTTTGTAGGGAAATGTTGTCTTTTTGACACTGCTCTGCGGTATTTCCTGTTTGTGAAATTTACAAGTGATACCATTATTTTTCACTGGTAATGTTTTTCGATAGAGTCGATGTTGGTTTTTGGCAACAAAAGTCATTGCTATACATGAACTAATAACCGATAAAAAACAAGCAGAGACTTACGAAGATACCGCAGATTTTTTATTTTGTACTTAAAGGACGTGACACATATAAACGAGTATTTTAACCTTGCCCATGAAATGACTGATCAAAATTAGTCATATCAACTAAATAATGGCTTGACCAGCGTGAGTCATGATGGTTTAAAATGTTAGGAATGCCTCCATCCATTTAATATGCCTGAACGTGCCGTACCTTGCGTTAAAAGTGATCCTTTTAAAAACGATGGAATAATTTTCTTACTTTTTCCAAAATCGTTATCTCTGAAGAGGCTGCAAATGTTTTCAGCGACTTTCTCTAGTTTTGTTCACTAATTGTGGAAAAAACGAAGAATTCGTCAGGAGATTTCACTTTTCCCTCAACATACAATTTGCATATATTTTCTTCAGATTTTCGAAATCCATGGTATATTTCTGTGCACAGTGCTCCAAATACCAAATGAGTGACAGTAAACTCTAGGCAATGTGCTATCAACGCTTAACTATCTAACGGAAATAAGATTCGAATTTATGCAGCAACCTAGCAGTCCAAAATCAACTACAGAAGGATCGATTTATTGCTCTTTATTACATCGCTTTAAACGAAAGACGTATCGAGACAGACTGTACATGGTCTGTATCGGATATACAGCGTGATCTATTACCAACGTAAACAGTAACTGGAAGAGGTAAAAAATATTATTTAGATAAAATCGTAGCGAGGTGCAACTCTTACGAATACGTGGAATTTTTAGCAGAAAGCAAAATCTACAAAACGCTTACCTCTGTTGTGCAAAGCGACAATAAGGTATCGTCAAGGTCGCTGGCGACGTGTGTAAGACAGAGTCTCGGGGGATTCTGAGCCATAACTTCAAGGTAACAGCAAACTTACAGCTCTATATGTTGAGTAGAAACAGCGACGACAACCTACTGAAACATAATGTCCAGTCCCAGTCCATCGGATTTTACGGAAATTTTTGATCGTCCTACTGGAAAACACTAAGCCTGGGCCTTTGTGAGAGGCCGTGATGCGGGTCGATAGTTTCCCAGTAGTAACTGGGGTGACCTGGAGACTGCTCAACGGATTAACTTAGTGGACCACTGAGCATGCCGTTCATCGCAGGTCGTAACAGTTGCGAACGTTTTTCGGCCGCCTGTGTCCAGTAATAATAAGTTGTTTAATGTTAAAAAGGCTACAGATCGAGATACTTTGGAACTTAGTTGTTTAACCAGTTTTCCTCACGATTTACAACCCATACGGCATTAATGACACGAGCGTGATCCTATCTCCAGAAAGCGCTCTGTTTTAGCGTAAACCTGTTTGAGAACAGTCTTCAATAAGGAACTGCGCCCAAGTTCTTATGCACACCCACAAAAGGAGCTCTCTCCGTTGAACAGTAAAATACGCATCAAGTACCACTTAAACTTTTACCCAAGGATTCCCGGTTACGTATATCTCAGTATGGCATGTTCATCTGAGGCATTGGATATATTGTTCACGACATTACGGAATATTGGGCGTGCTTTGTGACTGGATTTGGGACTTCGCAGCAGAGAGAAGTCCACACGTCATCCGAAATGGAGCGACATAATCAGGTAAAAGCTTTTTAGCGCCCTTACTCTTGACCATACTCAACAGTGGAAAACGCTAGAAGCTCTCGTCGTCGAGAGGACATTGAATCCTACGCCTCCTTCCATTGTGGGGCTGTTCGTACATCAAACTTCTAAAAAGTAGGAAGTCCTAACACCAGGAAATTGCACCAAAATGTAGAAAAACATGCAGAGGATCAATGTTTTGTACGGGAACTGGCAGTCAATTTTCAACGACGTAACTGTAACACATTGCGCAAAAATACGCTTAAAATGCTTGGTTGATCGATTACACTAATGGCGATCCATAACTGGAAGCAGTTAATAACCGTTAAAAACAAGGTGACAGTTACTGAACTGTATGAAAAATGAGTAAATTAGTTACAAACCACGGCGTGCACACACTTTATTCGTGTTGTAAACGTCACTATAGATATTCGTATTTAGGTTATGACATGTTCGACATGCCTGCCATCATTGGCGATGATGTGGCGCAGACGAATAGTGAAATTCTGCATGACCCGCTGAAGTGTCGGAATATCGTTGCTCTCGATGACCTCCTGAATGGCTGTTTTCAACTCAGCAATGGTTTTGGGGCTATTGCTGTACACCTTGTCTTTAATATAGCCCCACAAAAAGGAGTCGCATGTGTACATACCAGGAGAATATTGCGGCCAATAGAGGCCCTTGCCAATAGCCTCTGGGTACCCCAGAGCCAGAATGCGGCCCCAAAGTGCTCCTCCATGACATTAAACACCCTCCTGCTTGGATGGGGTGCAGCTCCGTCTTGCATGAACCACATCTTGTCGAAATCGGGGTTACTTTGGATAATGGGGATGAAATCATCTTTCAGAACTTTCACGTACCGTTCGTACTCACCATGCCATCAAGGAATATCACATCGATTATTCCGTGACTGGACACTGCACACTACACATCACCCATTGAGGGTGAAGAGACTTCTCCATCGCGAAATGCGGATTCTCAGTCCCCCAAATGCGCCAATTTTTCAATTTTCACGTGCAACTGGCTGACAGCAACGAGGCGCGTGCGCATGCGCAAATTAATTCCCATCATGCCCCGCGGCTTGTTACGGGTAGTCACGTTTCTTCCTCCTCAGCGCAGTACTAATCTGATGTGTGGAGTAACCATTATCAGAAGTTATGACGATTTTATTTCATATAGTTCAATAATTGTCACTGTGTATGTCTGTGAAGAAATTCGCGAGGCGTGAATACAGTCTAATCTTCGCGGATGTCTTTCTACATAAGAACGCAGTGTGAGCACGGAGTCTCCAGAAGGCTACTCCTTCTCTTTCCAAGTTCCATTTTCTCCAGAAGATGGAAGAACAGATATCGCCACGCTATGCTCGACGGCCTCTGTTCGTCAGTACATGAGATCTGCCTGGTCTTGCAGTAGTTTTGGTTGTTTCTTCGCGTTTCCACTTCACAGTCACATCACCGCCAGGCGAACTGGGCAACTTTAGAAGATTCTATAAGGTTTCGGAATTGTAACCGACTCATGTTGACTTCTTGCCACAGTATTTCGGCAGGCAACCGTCTAGACATCTTCAGGTTAGTGTCTGCCAGAAGAGACTACTAGTCCACGGTGTTGGCTTTTTAACAAAACTTTGTGCAGAAATGCATGCGCAATGGCAACCGTCACAGGAGCATCCTCTATCGAAATCTACGCCCTTTGTGAATACTATGCGCCCTCTTTCAGAAAGCGCGCTCGCATCGCTAAAAACAAATGTCGCGAGAGGTGTCAGTGTGTATAAAATATTTTGTCTCAGAAGAACTTAGAGACATCACCGGGTCCCGAGCCTTGTCCAGATGAAAGCCACCGTCACAATTTATAAGATTTTGTACTAGATGTATTTCCATAGATTCTTGAATTATTGAATCCCAAATAGATCTCGCCGGGGCCAAGATTTTTACGGCTGAATAATCCCCAGAGCGTCGCGCCATGCACTACGCCTCGCCTTCCGCATACGCCTCCCGCCCCTCATGCGGATCCTCTACGACCTGATTCCTTTCCCCCATCTGCTCTTTTTCCTCGAACATATCCATCTCCTCTACACCTCCCGCCGACGTGATGCCCCTCATCCCCTGGTTGCTCCTCTCCTCTCCTCTCCAAACCCCTCCTCCCCCTTGCCACGCCTTCACTCTTATGTCCCCCCTACCCTCCACCTTTACACACTTCAACTCCTTTTCCAAGGTGGCTTCCGTCGACTCCCCCTCCCGGGTGATGCCCTCTCTCCTTTCATTTATGCCTCCTATCAACTCTGATCCTCACCTCCCCCTCCCTTCCTCAGTCCTTTTCTGGGCTTCCTCTTCTCCCCCTCCCATCCTGTTTTTTCCCCTCTTCCCTGCCTACACTCCCTGTGACTCCCTTCTCTCCCCAGAGTCCTTTTGCATTCCCCTCCACTGCCTTTCCCCACTCCCTTTCGTGTCTGCCCTGCCCCTTCCTTATGAGTCCTCTCTCCCTCTGTCGCCCCCCCCTCCCCCACCCCACTGCGTTTTTCCTCTACTTCCACCTTTTTTCCCATCATCTGTCCAGGTCCCCCCTATCTGCCCTTGCCTATAGTGTGTCATCTTCGTGCCAACTTTTTAGTGCAGTGTGTTAAGTGTTGTGTGCCTTTTCCGAAGTGTTATGAACAGAAATCATACTGTCGCTGGGTGTGATTTTTGACATCACTTGTGAACAGAAACCAGACTGTCGCCGTGTTTTTTTAATTGTCTGTCTATTATTTTACCTGTCAGCTTCCTGTGTATTTTAATAGTATCGCCAAGCCTTTGTTTTATGTTTTAACTTCCACAATTTTCCACCATTTTACAATTTAAGTCACCGTTTTTATCACCTGCTTTTATTGTGTATTATCTTTTTCTTAGGTTTTAAAAATTCTGTAGGCTGAAGAGCGGCGTACTAAGCTGCTGCCAGCCACCCCTTTCGGGGGGAATCGAAACTCAATAAAAGAACAAAAAAAAGCTCAGAGTGTATTGTGGTAGTACAGCGCACAGCTACTGCGGACTTACTGAGCACGTAAGGCGAACTGTGGCGTTCATGTGCAACGCACCTTTAATGTACTGTGCGCATCGTCTGACCTATGTAAGTTGTGCCACACTGGAAGGTAATTTTGTAAAAAGCGGCACTAATCTTCGCCGGTGGCCGGAAGATTACGTTAACTTGATGTTGCCTTGGGATCCTGCCTACTTTAGACGAAAGGTTGCCGAGGTATGGAAGGAACGTCCTGGACTTGACCAGCTCCTTATCTTCTAGGTGTTATGGGTGGTCACGTTTCTTCATCCTCAGCGCAGTACTAATCTGATTTGGGGAGTAATCATTATCTTTGAACACCGGCTGTAGATGTTCTAGCTCCTTCAAAACCAATATGAGCTTGATGCACCGACGTTCTAAGGACGCCTGTAGCTTCTGAAGCGTGATGGCAGCTCGACCTTGCAGGTAAAGGTGCGTATGTGTGGGCTTAGGGTAGACAGAATGCCATAATAACCCATCCACTCTCCTTGTAAACAAGAAGTCCAAAAACGGTAAGCAACCATCCTTCTCTATTTCCATCGTAAACTGGATGTTCTTGTGGATTGAATTCAGATATTGGAAGAAGCGTGGCAGTTTTTCTTCACCATGGAGCCACACTACAAAAGAGTCATCTACATATCGCCTGAAGACACCTGGTTTCAGTTCTGCCGAATCAAGTGTCCTTTCCTTAAAGTCTTCCATAAGGAAGTTTGCTACCAGAGGGGAGAGAGGACTGCCCATGGCAACACCGGCAGCCTGCTCAAAATATTCGTTGTTAAGTAAAAAGCAGGATGAGGAAGTGACACGATGAAAAAGTGCTGTTATATCGGCTGTGAAATTATTGCTGATGAGTGACAAAAAGTCCGTAAGAGGAACTTCAGTGAAAAGTGAGATGACATCGAAGCTCACCAGTAATTCAGTTTCACTGAGTTGACTTTAGTCTATTGATAAAGTTAGCAGAGTTGCAAGAACCAGCTTTAGACGAGTTGAAATGTGCCTGATGGATTTGTTACTCTGGTGGCATCCAATTAATAGTCCACGTTCGAAGCTGCAGAGCTCTCCTGATCGACCCCTTCTCTGCTTACGGCAGAATGCTCGCTGCCTCTCTTTATACTAGCGATTCCGCCTTTCGTCACGCCTAAGGATCAGTTCCGTATCGCAGGGATGCCCGGGCTCTTAAGAAGATAGCGTATATTACGTGTTGGCAGTTCCAGAACATTGACAAAAGTGAGTGTGAGTGCTACTACGGGTTTCTTTCTGAAAGCTCCGTTCAAACAAGAAAACAGCATAATGTCGTGATTGACACTGTTTTCTATTGCCTCTCTAAATGGATGTTCGTAATAGGTCACTTTTACAAGCTAGTTGTGAGGAAGCGCATTAGGTCTGTTAGGTTTGCATTACTTGCGACGTCCTGCAGCTAACTCCTGTGTTCCAATTTCCACATCTCTCTCGTGTCAGGAAGGCATAGAAAAACATGTTTCAAAATTTTCATTAAAGGACATCTTCCACACTCTGTGAACTGCACTAGAAATGTTTATTTGCGAAAACCGGTTTTTGGGTTTATAACCCATCATCAGTGGCATCTGATATATAATTTACATATATGAATGCATGTCACAGCTGTACATTAATATGATCTTAGAAATAACGAAAGATAGGTATTGTAGACTGTTCGACCTGTCAGTTGCATGTTTACACTATATGACAGTTAAATAAAATGTGATCAGGGATTGTCACTGCCTAAGATTTGACAGCAATAACACACGACAACCTGTGTACTGTACGATAGGACAGATTTCATATACTATGGTATTAACTGACACGCATGTCATGCTGTAGAGGTACATAATGTAAATAGACAGACGTCCGCTACTGAATACGAGGTGCGACAATAAAGTAATGAGACTGATTTTCTTTGCGAGATGTGGCAACCCTGCAGGCTTGCGTAGGCACAATATCTTTGACCTTGGTCTATAAGCTGCTTCTAATCCAAGCAGTACATCGATGCAACTGCTCAGTCGTGAGTTGTGCTGTAATAAGTTAACACGTGTTTGTGTCTCTCGTCACAGAAATGGAGCCGCATAATATAGCGCATCGGTATGCCATTTCTTTTTGCGTTAAATTGGGCAAAAACCCCACGACAATTTACGGTAAGCTTCAGAAGGCTTTTGAAGAGGAGGTTATGTCAAGAGCTCAAGTTTTTCCTTGGCTTAAAATGTTTGGTGAAGGCAGAACGAATGTTGAAGATGAAGACCGCAGTGGACGACCAACAACCTCACAGACATATGTCAGCTTGGCCAGGGTGCATGAACTCGTACGATCTGATCGAAGATTCTGCGTGAAAATGATTGCAGAAGAACTGAACATCAATCGATAAACGGTTCGTCTAATAATAACGGAGGATCTTAGTATGAGAAATATTTGTGCAAAAATGGACCCCAAAAATCTCACACCACAGCAGCGAGAAAAACGGAAAAATGTGGCAGCCGAACTGTTAGAGCAAACGGAAATAAATCCAGAATTGTTGAGCCGTGTTATCACTGGTGATGAAAGTTGGCTTTTTCAGTACAATCCAGAGACAAAACGCTGAAGTTCGCAATAGTGCTCAAAGGGATCACCCAGACTAAAAAAAGCTCGCATGTCAAAGTCAAAAGTGAAATGCATGCTTGTGTGCTTCTTTGATTCCAAGGGAATTGTTCATAAAGAGTGTGTGGCTCCTGACAAACAGTTAACCAATATTACTACAAAGAAATTTTAGAAAGACTTCGTAAAAGAGTTCTTCGTGTCCGTGCCAACATTGCTGATAACTGGATTCTGCATCACGATAATGCACCATCCCATACTGCTCTGTCAGTACAGCAATTTTTAACCTCAAAACAAATTTCAGTACTACCACATCCACCTTATTCACCAGATATCGCTCCGTGCGACTTTTTTCTATTTCCAAGAGCCAAAACTGCGGTCAAGGGACACCATTTTCAAACGACACAAGGTGTCCAAAAAGCTGTGATGAGGGTCTTGGAAGATATTACAGAAGATGAGTTCCAGAAATGTTACCATCAATGGCAGAAGCGCTGGAAAAAGTGTCTGCATTCAGAAGGGAACTACTTTGAAGGAGACGATACTAAACTTGACTAAAACGGTAAGCAACATTTTTTTTCACATCAGTCTCATTACTTTATTGTCGCACCTCGTGTACAGTTGACGTTTTGTAGAAATCGATGTACACAGAATTGTTCGTTTCTTTGTATCAGATGCCGCTATGATGCGTTGTCAGCCCGAAAACCGGCTATGACACATAAACTTTTCTAGTGCAGCTCTATCCTTCAATACATATCTTAAAGCTGCGAATCACCCAATATTCAAGATTTTTATGTTTCGAGATTGAGAACGTCTTAGTTATAACATTTCAATGAAGTTAAGTGGCCTTGAATGTTCACCTCGCGGTTGCTTTGCAGTGTAGACTCCCTTGGATGTCAAAGAACGAAATAGCTTACAAACGCCTCTACAACCGATTGTTGGGTATATCTCCGTCAGTTTGTCATCCTTAATAGGTAAGGTTGTAAGAGTAAATGCAAAAAAAAGTGGCACATTTCGTCGCGGGATCATTTTGTAAACACGAAATAGTGTTTCAGAGGTGCTCATCACGCTCCAGTGATACAAGGAGAGGCACCGGGTTTCACAGAAAGTTTGTTGAGAACGTGCATTCTAAGAAGAGGCAACCAACATTGGTTTCTCCCACATACACCCTGCGAAATGACCTGGACGGTAAAAACCAGAAAAATCTGAGCTCGTATGGAGTCTTAAACGTCGCTCTTCCTTCGCGTTATTCTCAAGTGGAGCTGAAAATGGGAAAAAATAACGGTATCACAAGCACTTTCCGAGCCACACACCGTGGCTTCTGGAATAAGGTGTAGATTGTACTCAGAAAAATTCGAGCTCATACGGAGCCTTAGCATAGTTCTCTCTTTGCGCTCTTCAGAAGTGAAAGAGAAAAAGGACCAAAAAAATGATGTTAGTATCAGAAAGACTCTCCGCCACACACTTTGGCTTGCGGAGGAAGAAGCAGATTTGGATGTAGACTCCCCTAAAAACAGAAGACAGAAGCAGTGCAGTCGTATTTGGTCGTTATAAAACGCACTGCGTATACGAGTATAATTTCGGATACTACTCACAGTATAGGAAGTTACGGAATTTTTTTTTACAGTTAAAAGTTACATAAATGCTTACATGTTGACCTTGGCAGGTTTCTACTATTTAGCGGAGTGCATGTTGCGACGAAGTCTTCTGACAAAACTTGAGCCCGATTAACTTTCGAACCGAGATCGCTGCCTTTCTTACGCTATCAGTCTCACGGACTGCGTAAAAACTTCATCGTATCTTCTAGTTCCTCTCCATATCACCTAAACTTCAAAGAGGCTCTCCCATTATTCCTCAGGATTAACACTAAATCAAATAGATTAGCCTTAGGCTTGCCGTATATCCATTTTTGCCCTTGCAAATTTACGTTCACAGGTTCAGTAAGATCTAGAGCAAAACTGGGCTTGACTCAGCCTGACTGTAAAGCCATGTCACAA
This sequence comes from Schistocerca americana, assembly GCF_021461395.2. NCBI lineage: Eukaryota > Metazoa > Arthropoda > Insecta > Orthoptera > Acrididae > Schistocerca > Schistocerca americana. Next base: position 239,443,699 of record NC_060119.1, on the reverse strand, counting down.
ATATCAGCTTGCGCATATGCAGCTGGGAATGCAGACTGGTACTTGCTGGCACACACATGTACTGTGATGTACGGCGACGTTCGTACGTCGCGCTTAACGTAGTAAGGTCCTTAGAATTACCACAGATGCAAGCGTATGTAATGTAATTTGTCTGGCTGCCAGTCTTGGAGGGATAATTACGAGTATATCACGAGGATAGCAGAGAGCACTAAGTCCTTGTCTCCTGCGACGGGAATGCGGGCCAGAGCTGTTTCGATTCGGCTAACCCGAGTAACAATCGATATCTGTCTGGCCGCCGAGGTTGATTGCATTTATTATGCGGTTGTCGATGCGTCTTAGGCAGCTGTGATCTGTTTCCGCCCCAACCCGTGCTTCAGATCCTCAGACAGCATGAGAGAAGCAGAGAACAACTCTACGTGTTCGCAGGCCGATGCAGTTAACGCTCATCCCCATCGACAGAGGAAAACAAACATAGAAAAAAAGTGTTGAACACTAAAAGCAGGTTACTTTAAATCACGCGAATTAGACAGCCGCAGTCGCAAGACGAGCTCTTGTTCAATGAGAATGGCGATTCTGGAACACCTTTGGCTACCCAGATTTAGGTTTTCCGTGGTTTTCCTAAGTTGCTAAAGGCAAATGCTGGAATGGTTCCTTTGAAAACAACACAGCCGCACCCTTTCCACGTCCTCTCTCTCTCTCCCCCCCCCCCCCCCCCCCCCCCCCTCCTCGCCCATCTGATCTTGTACTCCGTCTTTAATGACCTCATTGGCCATTTAATATTAACTTAACTCCTCCCGAACAGACCACGAAGGCCCAATGGTACCGACCAGCCGCCGTGTCGTCCTCAGTTACAGGCTTTACTGGATGCGGATACGGAGGGGCATGTGGTCAGCACTTTCTGTTACATACGTTATGCAAGCTCGGACTGCCTCTTTACAGGCGACACACCGTGACAGCTTAGCTGATAACTCGTCAACAATGAGGATGGAAGTAACTGCCGAACATGAACTGCAAGTAAGATGGCACTTTCTGTATAGATAAATATTCAGATGAGCCGCAAATTACTGAAGGCGTGAAACACGGGTGAACAAATTTTTTTCCATTTCTCAGTTGCATGAGATTTTTTTTTACTGATTCTTATTCTTTTTGATCTATTGATTTCAAATATGAAATCGGTTTTGCTCTACATGCTCTGGTTTTTATGCAATTCTAACTTTTCCATTCCAGCTGTCTGCGGTTAGATTAATTACTTAGAAGGGAGATGGAACAAACATATGATGGTACACCGTTGCTGGAGTATTAAACGAGATCTCCCAGAAGTTGCTCACAACGGAAGAGTTTGAAACGAAACTGTGTCTTCCCCATACTTGCAGTTGAAGTGTCAGCTTCTGTCATATTATGTCATAAATCTGTTTATTGCCATAACGTCTGAGGTCTTCTCCAGGAATTGGAGATTACATTGTACAGTCCTGATGACGCGTTTATTTATAGACAGTTCAAAAAGCAGTTCATTACATAATGGAAATATCTGTGCACCTGTTCCGATTAGTCATTTTGTTTATTAATGACATTAAGATTTTGATTACCCCACTAAAATACCAAGAGCACTCCTGGACAATATTCGTGGACCTCAAAGTGGTTAATTGGCAGAAAGTCTAACAGGACAGGTTTGCAAAGTATTCCTGCTTTATTTGCACGTAGGAAAGCGACGGACGAGTTAGGCACTGGAGCTAGAAGGATTAGCCTAGACTTGAAACTCTGCAAGCCGGTACACCAAATGCTCTGAATGATCCAATTCTCAGCTGAGAAAAATAAATTTTCCGTCCACTCCATATCATATTGGGTTTGATTAAAGAATTTGTTTAAGCATTTGATGGTGACGGTGAGTGCTTCCAAAACATGGTCTGCTTTGTCCCTTGAGTAGATCAAGGCAGGAGTGTTTAACGGACGCCAGATTCAGGCACTTGTACCTCATGAAGAATTTACATCAAGGAAAGAGTTTCATCGGTGTCATCGTGGCGCTAATGTAAAACTTTCTTGGTAACAAAAAAGCTGCTAACTGTCAAAGTCTCATAGCTGATTTGTTTTCAGCTTTTCATGTCCTACGATGTAATGAGTGTCAAACTCCAGCTCCTGTACAGTCATGTAGATAAATTCCCTGATAGGTTAGGAGTCGTCGGTGACGACCAAGGCGAACGGTTCCCTCAGGACCTCGCGACAATGGAAGGAAAGTATCGTGGGAGTTAGGACCAGCATATGAAGGTAGACTATAGCAGGAGTGTTAAACGAGATCTCCTTGTAGTAGTCCACAAACGGAAGAACTTGAAACGAAAATTCCTCCATCAATGGAATGTCTATATAAGTCACTGTTATCTAACTGTAACTTTCTTGATGGTGGTATGCTTTGCAGTTTGTATCACTGAATATATTTAGGCTGTGTTTCTATTCGATTTTTATTTAATTTGTGTTACCTAGCTACGTTCAAGACAGTTAAATCAAATATTTATACGTCCACATTATGATTTAATGATAGAAATATGAAATATTGGCATTTGGCGATTGCGAAAAAAGGAGCTTTCAGCAGAAAATCGACCTCAGATCTGAAATAACCACCCTTAAATGTAGGAAGAACAATTACTGATAGCAATGCAACAAAAATGTTGTTGTCTAGTAGCGTAACCCATTGGTACTGCCTCATCTACATTTACATCTAAATATATACTCCGCTAGCCACCAAGCGGTGTGTGACGGAGGGCACAATTCGCGCCAAAGTCATATTTCTCCCGTCTGTTCCACTCGCCGATCGCGCGAAGGAAATACGACTATCTGAACGCCTCAGTACGAGCTCTAATTTCCCTTATCTTTCAAAGGTGATTATTGCGCGATTTGAAAGTTGGTGGTAATAATATATACTCTACATCCTCGGCGAAGATCAGATTTCGGAATTTAGTGAGCAGCCCCTTCCGCTTAGCGCGCCGTCTATCTACAAGTGTGTCCCACTTCAAACTTTCTATGAGATTTGTAACGCTCTGGCGATGGCTAAATGTACCAGTCACAAATATTGCCGCTCTTCTTTTGACCTTCTCAATCTCTTGAATAACATCCAACAGGTGAGGGTCCCATACAGACGAACAATACTCTAAGACTGGACGAACTAACGTATGGTAAGCTATTTCCTGTGTTGAAGGGCTGCATTTCTCCTCCTTACTCGAGGCATCACAACAACGTTTCACCAGGCAACGCCCATCAACTGCTGTTTGTGTTTGAGAAATCGGTTGGAAACTTTCCTCATGTCAGCACGTTGTAGGTGTCGCTACCGGCGCCAACCTTGTGTGAATGCTCTGAAAATTTAATCATTTGCGTATCACAGCATCTTCTTACTGTCGGTTAAATTTCGCGTCTGTAGCACGTCATCTTCGTGGTGCAGCAATTTTAATGGCCAGTAGTGGAGGTTTCCTGACATTTATTTTGATAGACTCCTTAATTCTGGTGCCCCAAAAACTTAGCGTTTGCGCCACGTTGCTGGTCTCATCATATTTCATTTCATGATTACACTCGAGGCAGTGCTCGGTGACAGCTGATTTGCACGGTTGTTTTAGTCGCTTGTGTCGCTGCTGTTCCTTATACTTCCCCTGTTCTGATAGTCTGCCCCAAGTAAGACATGCCACATTCGCATGGGACACCCAGCGTTAGGAGACCTAGATCGCCTTTAACGTTACAAACAAAATGACGGGAGCGAAATACACCGGATGCCATGTTTCCGTATGAGTTTACCGATCTTTCCGGATATTGGGCCAGCATAAGGCAGACAAGCGATTCCGGGTTAGTTCTTTTGAAAGGGCACGGCCGACTTCCTTCCCTATCCTTCCCTTCTCCGATGGGATCGATGACCTCGCTGTTTGGTCTCCCAAAATCAACCAACCAACCAGATAAACGATGTTTGAATTCTCTTCTTTGTTCTCTGTCTCAACTTTTCTCTCAGGTGTTCTTTATCTTAACTGCATCGCTCGTTCAATTTGAGGCTGTGAATACCTATTCCTTTGCAATATCAGGCTCTCCTTGTCTGGAAGTTTCGAGCTCTATGGACCAGAATCTTTAGCACCGAATTTCTTTGTGATGGACAGTGAGGTCGAGACGTGGAGATAGAGGTCAGTGTGTGTAGGTTTTATACATGCACTGTGACCCAGAGATCCGTCTAGTCTCTTAACTAACACGTCGAGGAATGGTAATTGGCCCTCTTTCTCAGGTTGTATCGTGAATTTTATGTTACCACAGATGTTTTTTAAATGTTCCATGAACTCTTGAAGCTTTTCGGCTCCATATGGTCACACGACATACCAGCAGAAACACGTGGGTTTCAACTTGCCGTATTCTAATGGCTTCGTTCCTAAGTGTCCCATGTATAGGTTCGCCACGATAGGCTATGACGGGCTATCCATGGCCACGCCATCGGTTTGTACATAATATTTTCCGTCGAACAGGAAATAAGATGATGCCAGAACGTGTCTAAAAAGTTCTGTGAAACAATCTTTGAACTATCCCGCGAAGAGTTCCAAGAAACTAGAAAGTGGAAATCTCCTAAAGCGGGAAACTACATCAAAACCGGCCGTAATGCCGGTAACCTGGAGGCGGAGTTGACAGGCGGTGTACAAACTCGGCGGAGTTGCGAATGTAGTGCTGACACTTCTCCTCATATCCTCTGAGAATGCGTTCGACGTATTTCGCCAACTGGTATATAGGAGCACGAATATTACAGTGGTTCTTAGAGGAATTCTTTCTTTGTGTGCCTTAGGAAGGCCATGCCACATTTGCAGACTGTTTGCATTTCGGATTTATCTGCATGTTTAGTAACATAACAACCCACTGGCGATGGCACAGATATACCGAAAGACGTTCAGGGGACATAAGTAAGACAAGAAGAATTAGTGTTTTGCATAAACAGGTGGGTACTAATTGTAATATAGAGGGTACTGTACACGCCTATAACCAGTTAATGTACTTTTAACGTTCGTTCAATATCTCTGCCGAAGTGGTTCCAGATTTATTAGAAAAGAATGTAAATTGTAAACTGTCTGACTGTGAAGACTATACAGGTAATTGAAAGTGAGGAAAGTAGGAAGGGATCTATCCCCTCAGTTACGGTGTAAGAAGGGGAATTAACAGTAATGAAGAAATTAGAGTAAGCCGCTTTTCACTACTGACAAGGAGCATATTGTGCATGCAGATAGAGGGTTGCTCTCCAGCTGAAAAAATAAAAGCTACGACTAAGAAGGGAGCAAAGAAACGGAAGAGGAAGATCACTTAAAACGAAGAAAACAATGCCGCCGATCCGTTGTGATTCCTTATAAGTTATTAATTTTTCACTTCTATATAAAGTGCTTTAGTTTCAGTTTACCTTAACTTTGATTTTCACTACTTCAGCTGCAGATTACACTAGAACTACTCGTGATAAGCTTCTATAACTAGTGTACTGCTTCATCCATTGACAGACTTTGAAATGAGTAGAACACTTTTCCGCAACTGTTTCTAAAACTG